>NC_066856.1:5919441-6219441 GCF_001640805.2 Lates calcarifer | reverse complement strand
ACAGTGGTTGTGGAAATGGGTTGAGCACGATGTTTCCTAGAACTCTTTTTCGTTACGGGGTGAAGCAACTCTGTACCTGACAACTAATAAGCATAAACCCTTAGTTTGAGCTGGAGTTCTGCTGCACACAGAGTGATTTGTTCCAACAGCTTAAATCTTTTTAAAAGACAAACAGGCCTCTTCGCTTCAGCCCCGGAGCGATAATCATTACATGTGCTCCGTAAAAATTTTTTAAAAATATGTTTCAATCGATATGCTGTCATAACAGAGGAGTAATGACTGGCAAAGAGTTGAACATAGCCCCTGCATTCAGGATTAGCTCTGCAAACTAGAAAAAACTTTTTAGGACACTTTGACATTGGGGAGGTCAATATGCTTTTTGTGTATAAACAGCAGACATAAAACTTATTTTTCAAGGTGATATGTGTGATTCACTTTGAGTGTAAATGCCTGGAAGAGAGAGTTAATATGTTTGTTTTTCACACCATTTTTTATGCCTTTACAGTCAACAAACAGAGGATGAGATCTGTCTTTTTTATTGTTTCAACATCTCAAAATCAATTTTATTCACTCTTTTTTTTTTAACATATTCAGTAACGATAAAAGCAAAATAGAGAGAGAGAGAAAAAAGATTAGAAAAAGATTATCAGTAAAAAAAGATTATTTAAGCATTCTGTTACAAAGACACAACAGATAGCTAGTCTTCATCAGACATGTAAACATGAAATCTCTATTGGCACAAACAACCAAACATTCATGTAAGAATTTAATTAGGCATTTACGGCTTCTCTGCTAAAACCACAGCAGATCAGCAGTACTGTGTGTGTTATTCATACCCTTCTGATCTCACACGATAGCCTAAAAGGAAAACAGACTTTAACTGGATGTAGACGTCACCTGCAGTATATGTGATGTTCAATGCATTTCTTGAGCTGTTTTGTTTTGTGATATTTCAACTTCGATTTTTTGGTATACGCTCTGTGCATAAATCTACACTTGCAAATTCCTCTCCAGAGGACATGAGAAATGAGAAAGTACTTTGATGAAAGACCTCAACTCCTCAACTTTCAGTCACATACGGGCATATTAATCAAAGGTTTGATCATTTACTTGTGCCAGGATCAGACTACACAATATTTCAGATGGTCACTGTGTAAGAGTAGGGGAGCTTAAATTCTTGCTGGGACTTAGATGAAATACATGTTAGACTTGGATGTAGGAGAGGGTCACAACTGTTTTTATCTAGTGTATGGGTGGATGCACACACAGATGTCACACCGTTCAACTCCATGTTTGCAGTTAACAGAGCTAGCTGTGCTTTGCTGGTCAGTGTCAGGGAACACATTGTGAGAGAAGGCAAGAAAATTCCAACATGCTACTTTGTTTGATTGTTGGTTTTCTTATTGTCATTCTCAACACCCCGAGTCTGTTGAGTTGGACCATTATCAGATAGATATCATGTAGTTTGACCTTGACATGAAATGTGTATAACTATGCCCATGCCTCTTACTCAAACCAAGTCTTAAAGCTGCACAGAATTCTGGTCTATCAGGGGCTACTGTCAGGAAAACACTTTAGAGACAAACTTGGCCAAAAAAACATCTTCACTCACGGTCTATGTATTTGCTATTTCAAGAACTTTTAACCACATTTCAATGTGGAGAAAGCTAGAAAGGTAGACCTTGACTGAAGGCTGTTTTACAAACTATGGTTCCCAAGATCAAGAATGGATTTTTACACTCAATACACAGATAAGTCTCCTGAAACCATCACACTGAGCTCTGTGAGAGTAGTTTGGTTAAGATTTGGGGACAAAATAGTGGTCATGTGTAAAATGCTATAAGATGGTTAGAAAAGATTATGGTTCCATGAAACTGGTATTACAGATGCAGTACGCTGGATTCAATAACTGTGTCCCAGTTAAGGGGTGTTATCTTTAGAAGTCTGCATTTTAGAATGCGTACACTGGGGCTGTCAATTTTCCAAAAAAAAAAAAAAAAAAAACCTAGCTTGATCAAATGAGAGCGAACGTCATTTGTGCATATTTATTTGAATCCAACCCACCTAACCTAATTTACACAGTAGAATTGATGTTCTGTTCATGCACGCTAGCTCCCTCTGGTGCTAAAAAGCAGCCATGGTAACATGATTGTACGTCATGTCACCACTGATTCACCAATTCAAATCCATACACGTCGCATTAGTTTGTAACTTTTAAACTCCTCAGTGATGCGATTTTGACAGTTGAATGCAACCTCCTGATGGTAAAGTTGGAAATTCCAACTAAAGAAGTTGAAGAGGTCCACCTGAATGCATCATTAGTTTTGGTTTCTCTGAGATGAGGGGTGAGAATTTACAATGACGACACACCTTAGCATTGCACATCCTTTTAAGGAGGCATCCCCTGAAATGGGACACAGCTGTTTTCCATCCACAACAGAGGGAAATTTTTCAAAGTGGCACTATGTTGTTGTCTGCATGGTGTGTAGTTTGTACCTATGAAAAATAATGCACCACAATACAGCAAAGTGGAGCCAGAAGAGCCTAGAGTCCTCTTTTAATTTTTGGCCATGCACACGAAGGTGTGTAAACACTAATATGTGGATATTTGGATCACAGTGTAGGTTTTAGTGATGTCCAATCATCACTGGAATGATGAAACTGGGATTAACCTCTTTGGCCAGAAAGAAAGAGAGACAGAGACAGAGACAGAGACAGAGAGAGTGTGCTTGTTTCGTACATGATGCATGTTTGCATAAGTGGACATTGGTTCAAAGTCTATATCTGGAGCCTCTGGTGGACAGACAACATGTGTGCTTTATGTTGTTTTGAAAGAGGAGGTGATCTCCATATTTTGATTTTCACCAAACTTTAGGAGACATCCTCCCCATCTCTCTGCTCACTGGGCTCCACTCTCTGAGACAAAAGGAACGACTCCCACACGGCCAGGCACTGAAAGAGAAGACAGGTCGTCATCAGCATCATTATCATAATATAGGTTTTGGTGGTTAAGTCCGTTTGTCAGTATGACTCAGACAAAGTGCTTGTCAGTTGTCTAGCAGCATCCAAAATCCACTCCCTGACAACATGACTGATGAGGCTGCTTCTAAATATTTTTCAGAACTTTCTGCCCACTTTACATATGAGCTGGCCATAACTGCTTATATGTTCTGACAACATGTCATACAACCTATTCTATCTGAAGCACGCTGAGACCTTTACACTCAAGAGAATCCGCACCTCTGTCCTCATAAGTCAGTACAACAGAATGGCATCATCCCAAAAACAGCTTTGGCTTACATGACTCATTACATTACATTCTGCCACTCCGCTCGGCTCTGTCAAAGTTGACAGACACCACACTCTGTATTTAATGTGTAGAAAGGGAAATCAAGACATTGTGGGATAACAAACAGCCTGTCTGGAGATATTCACTATCTACAGCTAGCTTGGCCCCACTGACAGCGCACTGGGTAAATGTAATTTACTGTCCATCATCACTGGTTAAATATTAATGTTACCTCTCCAGCAGTGAAGAATAGACTCTGTGCTGCAGTACAGGCCCAGGGCTTAAGGCTATACATTGACTTATTTTCCTCACTCCACTAGAGTTGGTTGAAGTTTTGTAATGTGCGGCTGTGTATGTTGGTCAGTTGGTCTCGTTTGTTAGTGTCGGAGTTAGATGCACCCAAACACTTGCCCTGTTTGAAGATTAATTGCGCTGATGACGCAGATTAGCAACCTGCAAAGTTGTCCAATCAATGAGTTAACGTTTACTCCTTTTTTATTTGTGAAATGTCAGGGTGAACGTAAACTGGAACAGGACTAAAAATCAACTGTATATTTTTTCCCATTGGGCCTGGACCAAATTAACCCAGCTACAAGTGTGAAAGATTCTCTGCTGAAAACCAGGATAATAATACTGCTTTACAATAAATTAAATAAACTATATTATATCCATCATCATACAGGCAGCTGATGCTTATTGTCTGGCATCAATTTTGCTCTTAGTTTTTCTTTGTTGTAAGCTAACATCATATTTTAGAGCGAGTTTTGTAAATTCTTTACACAAGATAATCATCACAGTGATTATTTACATCATTACCAACATTTTCTTAACTGTCGTTCAACTTTTCTCATCATGGTTTTCATCACTGGTATGAAACAATGTTCTATCACTATCTGAGGAGTGTTCCCAAATGTCTACCCCAGCACTTCTCTCCACGTTCTCTTTTGATCTGCCTCTCCTTTCTTTCTCTAACTCCCTTGCCATCTCATCAGTGAAGCACATTATTTGCACCGACAGAGGCTCTGAGAGAGTCCTATTGTGTGTGTGTATGTGTGTGTCGCAGAGGACTTGACAAAATGAATCACACTTTTATGGCAAAGAAGTAGTTATCTAGATAGCAGGAGAGGCAGGAAGCCATGCAACCAGAAAGTGAAAATGACAAGCACTCACCAACAGGCACAGACACACTCAAAAGCCAATCTGTGAACTTGGGTTCCACTCTGTCAGCACACATCAATAAAGTGCAGTCAGTTTTTCCAAGGTAATAGCAGTTCGTTTAGAGGTGGTAATAAGTCAGAGCCTCGGCCCGCCAACTCTCCATTTAACAGCCAATTTCTCGCAATAGCATCGGCAGCACCTCGGTAGCACTGTGGCAGGACACGCTAGAATTCTGGTCATAGAAATGATTTTGGGGAGGAAAAAATGTCATTGGTCAAGTCAAACCTCCATGGGAGGATTCAAAAAAATCCAGTGAAAAGGAAAGGGAGGTAAGACAGTGTCAAGCCTAGAGGGTGTGCTACTAAAACATGACGACTAATCTCTTACTTTAAACCAACTTGCCCTAGAATTTAACTTAGCTGACAATAAATGTCTGCTGACACGAGGAGGCTGTATACATTCACACGTCTCATCTGACACACACACAAATTCCAGCCATTTCGTTACATGTGACAGTGATCATCTTAACATTGCCCATGTCCCACTTCCCTCCAACCAATTAATAGGAGTCATTAGTGGCAGGATGTGATCCCTCACCAGGTTCCCAGCTACTAGCACTGACTATTGCTGGGGACACTCCTGCTGGATTGCTTTCAGGGGTTAAACAGTAGTCAGTGAATGTTTCACAGCAGCTAATTTCTAAATCACAAGAATTGCAAAATTGTAGTTGACCAGTAGTTAACTAGTTGCTCAACTTCATAACATTTTTCAAAATTTATCCAGCCTGCATAAAGCTCCTGACTTACTGTACATCTAACCACTTCCCCTGTGCATACTTTTCTACATTTTGTTTTATCCATCGTAAAACTTCAAACCAACTTCCAGGAAGTGCTGGAAAATGTCTTACATCTTTTTTTTAGTTTTTTTTTTTTTCATTAGTGTTCATTAGCTAAATGCAGTAGTGTTGTCAACACTTCCTGTTTCTGTTTCACAATAAATCCATCCTACTGTCTTCACAATAAAAGAAATATATTGTGAAACACTTAAGTTCAGCGAATGATTGAAACAAGATAAAGCAGATAATGTATTACAAGGTTTGAAATGGCTTATCTATAAAGCAATGTGATTAAAGTTAGTAACAATTGTTTTCTCTGCGGCATAATTTTAAATTCTAAGAACTGGTGCTTTTGGCTCCAGAGGCAGATATAACAGCAATGGTGTTTCTAACAAAGCAGATTCAGATGTTCCAGTGGAGCACTAAATCTGTCCAAGGAGCCTGGATTTAACAGGCTGTTGACTCAGCATAGCCTTCTTTAAAGGAAGACTACAGAGAAAGCCAAGAGACAAGGAAATTGCAGCACATTAATCTGACAACAACAGAAAGAGCTGGAAAAGGAAACAGGATTGTTTCATTTCCAGTTTACACACAGAAAAGGATTCATGGTTCTGTACTGAAGCTTCTGACTGGGTGGAGTCTGGATTTCTTTCAGTTTACTGGATAACAAAGTGCTCTTTGAAGACAATCTTGTATCTCTGTGTTGATTGATCAGTCCCTTGGTATAAATAAAGTGTGTCACTCATTTGATCTGATTATTTTTCTAAAATGACTTCCTAAAGTGAGTAGTATTGGCCGGTATTGACCTGTGTTTGATCAAGCAGGGCATCGACCGTCTCACAGCAGGTGAAGATGAAGCGCTGCCAGCTTATGCTCTTGGAAGACACATGTAAACATTTTTGTGATCCTATGAGAACAATGTTGTGGTTTGCAGAGGCTCCAGGGGAGCAGACGTGCACACCCTCTGAAACTCAACAATCATTGTGAGCACCTGTGTGCTTCAAGAAAGACCAAATTTGACTGAGGTTTGGTCAGAAGTTGAACACACAAATACAAAAGAAACAGCTTTTTCAATGTATCTAAACAATCCCTGTGCATTTGCTTATGTGCAGCCTGGACAAGCATAATTCCAGTATAGGTAATCTGGCTCGCTTCTCCAGCACATTTTTTTCCCCCTCTTTCAGAGATGGTGCCCTTTCACCAGTATTTACTTTGAATAAAACACTACAGAGTGATGGAAATGAATAAAACATACATAGTAAGACAAACATTGTCAGTACCTCCTCACATTTCACCTGAGATTCAAAGTTTGGTTTAAATAAACACATGCATGGAACATACACAGAAACATAACACATAACACATGAACCAGCTAATTAAACACACCAAGACACAGCAGCACACACACACACACACACACACACTGAGTTAAGCAGACAAAACCCAGGGCTAAAGCTCTAATTACAGGAGTTCATTAGGAAAGCACAGGCCTGATTAGCCGACAGCTATCCTCTGGGCTCCACTGGTGCTGAACAGGTAAACACAGGGAATCAGGAAAAACACAAGAATAACAGGGGAGAATAACACTACCTCTCTTATACACACACACACACACAAATCAAGGCCTACCATGTACAGACAAACTACAACCTCACAAAGCTGCTACTGTCATCTGACCCTATCAAAAGTCACAGTGTTTCAGCCTATTCCACCTGAGGGCGGGGTGAAAAGCCTCCCATCAAAGACTCCTCCTAGCTGCATCCCACTGCCTCCATGATCTCTCTCCGATAACTCTGTGTCTTTGGTGTGTCTTTGTAGTCTGAGTGCGATGAATCATAAAAAGCAGGGCTAATCGAGCACACATCCAGACAGTTTTTCATCAACGTCATTTGTGGCGTTTCTATGAAGAATGAGCTTGAGAGAGCAATTTAAACCCTGTCCTGCCCAATTGCTGCGTAGAGTAGGGATGTCCCAATCCTTGATGTTTTTTGGCCCTGATCCTGATCCAGATTCTTTAATACTGGGTACCTGCCAATGCCAAGTCTGATCCAATACTTCTACTTACCAAAATGTTCATTAAATACATATGTGACACACTGAAATAAATAGTTGTAGTTGTAGTAGTTTTTTTAACAGTTTGGCATTTTCACTTTTTTATTCGATATTTACAGTAAACAAACAGAAAATGAAGGGAGAGATGGGATGACATGTAGTAAAGGACCCAGGCCAAATTTGGACCTTGACAAATTGTATGTACTCTATCAGGTGACCTACCAGAGCTATCCAGGTTGATCAACTTAAATGATTGATTTTAAGGAAACTCTGAACATAACTCCTGAAAGTGATGTGAAGAGATTAAAAAAGAGAGGATATATCACTTGGCAGAGTACAGACAACCAGTTTAAGACCATGATAAAGGTACTCACTGAATTTATGTCAATTAGAGACAGCTGATACAACCTACCACCATTTATGATGACGGTCATTTTAACTGGTGAGAGTGGTCAGGGTCAGATATAAATGAGAACTGCTACCTGAACATTTTGTAGATTGCTCTTTGCTAACGAGAAGAGATTTGTTTCTGCTGGAGCTTAGCAAAATTTGCCGGTGTCAAAACATAATCACTCAACATTGCAATCAAATATTGTTTTACTAACACATTCTAATTTTCACTTTCACATGCGGCTGCAACACTAGCAGGCTGAGGTGACATAACACAGTAGAGAAAAATTTGATTGATTTGATTGGAATTTGATTGGCTTTATTTTGCCTGATACTGACCCATTAAAATGTGCCTAGATCAGCAGATAGTGTGACACCATTCTCAAACGGCTGAGAAATGGTTAACAATTTGTTTCAAAGAAACAGATGCCCCTTCAGTCAGAAAGACTGCTGGCAAATGAACATACAGTGTGTTTACATGCACTTAAGAAACTGGATTACACTTCGCTTTCTCCAGTACGATGCTTTCTTAAACATGATGTAAACAAGAAACCTGGTTTCTGTAACTGGGGCAAGGGATTAGCAAAGCCTGTTTTTCCCAGAATGCGGTGCTTTTGCAATGTGAGGAAAAGCTCTGTTCTGTCTGTCTCACACTGCTCTGGAAGCTGTTTGTGGCAGCACCAGAGGAGACAGTAAGTAAAAAGCTACCAAAAACTGGAAAGTCTAGCTGCCATTGGTTTCCGTTTAATTGCTGCTTCAGGGAATTTTCTGAGACATACTTGTCTCAGTTTGCCATCAAAACTCTGCAATATACTGCTACAGCTGTCCACAAATACCAGCATTACTCTTCAACAGCTAGTCCAACTCTATGAGGACAAATAAAAATAATCTTGAAATATAACCAGCATCCTCACATTTGTATCAGTCCCATTTTCCAGCAGAGTCTCTGTTGCTATGAGGTAACCATGGCAATACTGACGAGGCTCTGCCTTTGCCATCCATGGTGAAGAAGGAGCAGAACACTCAGCTCATCACAACCCTGCATCTGAATGATAACTACTGCATCATCAACAACTGCTGGTTTTGGGGAACACAAGTATCACTATGGTAAGGAAGCTAAATATTTAATTTGGTTGCCTCTACCATCACACATATTAAATATAAAAAGGTTTGAATCACTTCTGGGGTTTACAGGAAATTATTCAATTTCATAAATAATTACATACCCAACTAATTTATGTGTATTATATTTATAGTCTGTTCTGTTTGTCTAGGTTTTTGTTTGAATTTGAAGCATTAAACCACACTTGGCGTCAAGTGACATGTGGACATGTGAGGTATTTATTAAAATCAATCAATCAATCAATCATTAATACCTGCTTTATATTTTCAATAAAAAGCTTATTTTAAATGAGTGGGTTGGACATCTTCCTGTCAGGTCCTGCTGGGTACTGACATCTTTAATTATGTGTTGAATACTTTGGATTTTAATGATGGACTGTTACTTGTCTCCTATCTTGCTATTTATAAGACAATATGCAGACTGTGCAGGAGGAATAACTGTGATGAAAACTGCATGTGGACGTGCTAATAGAATTGCAAATGTCAGCGCATCCTCATTCTGCTATGCCCACACACAGCAATCTGATGACAGCATGGCTTAAACCTAATACGCTGTAGCACATGTTATTCTACCAGCCTGTGTATATTGCTACATTACAGCAACAGAGGGTTATTATTACTGACATTATAGAGATAATAGTTCTCAAAGAGTGAGCAAGAGGTGTGTCACATGCATACATAAAATGAAGGTAATCAACTCTACAGTATGTAGTGAACCACTTAAGTAGTCTCTTCTCCATGTATGATAGTGTTAACAACTATTGTAGCAGTCTGTAAGATATGAGCATGTTTCTGCAACAGTATAATAGAGATCTTTTTCCACATTATCCAGTGCAGTGGGTAAGACACACTGGCAGCACACAGCAAGTATAGGAACACACATTCCTAAAGTCTTCTGTGCAAGCCCACATACTAACAATGGGGAAACATCAGGATTGATGCATAATTAATTTGCGCCAATGCACATAATGAAATTCACATTACACCCGAGATTAACACATAATAGCTGCTGCACCTTAAAGAAGTAGTTCAACATATTTGTAGACCTATTTTTTGCTTTATTGCCAAGACTGAGATGAGAGGATGGACACCACTGTCATGTCTCTCTGCCAAGTATGGAGCTGGAGTCAGAAGATGATTAGCCTACCTTTACATAAACACTAGAAGCAGGGGGAAACTGCTAGCCTGGACGTTAGTCACTATTTCATTCCCATGCAAAGGCTGCAAATATTTTTTTTTCTTTTACTATACTGTATATCAACCTATTGATAATATTAGTCCAACAGTCCAAAATGCAAAGATATTTACTTTACAATGGTATTTAATAATGACAAGGTGAAGATGAACACGGCCTGTTTTCCTCTTATGTTTCAGGATTCTCATGGTTTTCCACACGTCTTTCTGGTTAGATGCTGTTTCACCTTCTTCATCAGCTGTTTCCAGCCATCTCACTAATACAGTAGAACATTGGCAGACAGAAGACCAGTATATGTGTTTGAAAACATGGATGTTTGAAGGTACTCTTAGGTTAGGGGTGCTCTAAATGTTAAACTGAAATGGCACTTACATACATCCAAGGAGTTTTCATTAAGAGTTTTTTTTTCCCTTTATCACTTTTCTCTTGTAAATACTGGGTTGCTCTTTTGTCGCCACTGAATTGAGGTATCATTCCAGGTGGAGATTTTTAAAAAAGCATTGGCTCCTGCTGACTCTGATGGGCAATTGGACATGCCTCGATTGCTTCCAGATTGAGGTGTCCAGGAAAGCATCCCGATCCATTACTGAACCATCTCAACTCTCTCCTTTGAACGTCAGTGAGCAGTCACAGGATAATGCCCCAAGATAAATCTGGTGTTCACAGACAGCTGATGTTTCTAGTGTTCATTCAGTCTCATGTGTCCATGTCTTTAGGGTGTAAAAGAAGAGATCTTAAGGTGTTGAATAGTTAATGGCAAGCTGTGACTCCTTGTGACTTAAAGACACTGCCAAATGTTACAACAGTTCAGCTATGCAAGAGAGTCCTACTGCGTGGTCCCTGTTGAGTTAGGAGGGTCCATGCTGGTTTCAAGTCAGGATGTGATTCTCATTCATTCCTCTGAGGCTCCCCTAGACATGCTGCACCTCCTTTTCTATATTCTCTTCACTGACAAGATGCTGTGGTCTGCGTAGGAGGCTCCTCACCACCAACTGGTGTAGGCAGAGGTCAGAAATCACATTGAGATACTGGAGCAGTGCAGTCTGTCCATAATGGAGCAGTGCAGTGCAGTTTGGTTAAAGGGTTGTCCATGTTCTGGTACCACTTGTCAGGTGGGTCAGAAACCATTGTTGGGGTGATGTGATCAAAACACTGAAGTGCAAGTTAGCTACAGTGTAGGGGGGTGGGTGGGTGACCTTACAGCTGTCATTGTTTCATTTCCTATCGAATGTGCTGTGATACAGAGCAAAGGCAACAACAACAGAAAAGAAAATGGTCATCTAAGGTACAGATAAGTTTGTCCTGCCATCCACTTCACACCCATCCTCCCCTGCCTGCTCCCCTGTCACTCTCTGTTAATGGTACTTGCATGTCATATGGGAATAACTGTCAGAAGGACTTGACAGTTTAAGTGATGATTCGGTGGTGTTCAAGCGTGGAAAAATGTCTAAATCCCTTAAGATGTCATGACTAAAGTTTTTTGTTGACGGAAGTGCTGCAAATTCCCATTGTCTTGAATATTTTGTTGGTTAATCTAAGGTTAAAATTGATTTATAAAATTGCCCAGAATAATGGAAATGCCTATCACAAGGTCCCAAATCCTCACATTTAGCAAACTGGAACAAGACAATGTCTGGTGCACATTTAAGCACTAGTTGACATTCGTCACTAATCAGTTTTCATACTTCTTATGCATATGCCCTTTGTGATGTACAATATTTCAGTGTTCAGTGCTCTTTCATTTCTGTATTCAAACTGTCCTACTTCCAATCCTATTTCTTCCTCTTGCTCTTTGTGCCTTTGAGTCTCTTTCTTCCTCTTAAGTCTCCACCTACCCGCCCCAACACTTCTTTGTGCTCTTTATGTCTCCTTTCCTCACATTGCTCTTTTCCTCAACGTCCCCATCCCCCCTCATTCATCCTTCCCCTCTATTTCCCCATCGTCCCCTACACTCCACCTAGGTGGTATAAAACCCTCCCAGGTGCAGGTGTCTTATTAGATTCTTATAGGCCGACTCTCTGTGCTCCATTCCAATAAATCATTCACAGGCCCCGTGGCTACAATAGCCCACATCTGCATCTGAATAACAATATCAGCACGTAGCAACGAGTGATCTCATCCTTTGGGATAATTCTCAGTAGGGCAGTAGAGTGTTATTATTTGCTCATCATGATATATGGAATGTAAGGAAAACATTAGCAGTGTTAAATACATTGTAAATGCATTGCAGATGGTTTGCTGTGTAGTGTTGACCTCAAGAGTTCTGCCAAATGAGTCGCTAACACAAAATTAATTTGATCTGGTTATCAGTCATTTTAATAAAATAGTCTGCAGCCCCATTTGGAAGAGGAGGACATTCTTCATTTAGTTGGGGGTGAGAAAATATTAACCATGCTCCACTGGAACCTGCCAACCACTGGAAGGCAGCCCATTACTGTATAACTTAGACCAGGTGTTGTATGTAAAAAATGCTTACATGCAGCATAGTTGCATTGCTTTCAAAGAAGACAGCAGTATGTGGCACTGTTTCTTTCTGCTGTTGTGATAACCAAATTTACCCACTGGTATCAGTGTTTCATCTCATATCATACGAATCACTTAATTCAAGGTTCTAATGTTGTCACTTGTAATTAACAACCCCACCTCCCAGATATGCAAACTTTAAACAGCGAGAATAGAGTTAACTGAGCCAGTTGATTAAGTAGCTTGGTGATACCAGTTATCCAGGAGAGCCAATGTTAGGCTCTGAGAGGCAAAGTAACCCCGAGAGAGCAAGACTGAATTGAACTTGCTTCATGTTACAGGCCTCTGGGATATAGGCTCCATTTCCTGTGAACCTGCAAAGGAGGTATAGATAACAAAGGGGTGACTGGATGGTAAAGGAGGGTTCCTGTGTCAATGTGATCAATAAAATTGATTTGTCAGATATTTAATTAACAGGATTAGCTATAGCTATTAGAGATTATTATCTTGTTTTTTGACTGCAAAACATATTTTCAGTTTAATTTCTAGAAAGTGCACTATATTATGATACTATCTATACCAATATCAGGATATATAATGATATCAGATGTGATATTAGATTTTAGTCACTCCTCACCCCTGTTTTTCCTCACAGCATATTTTGGGATTCCAAAAGGGACTGTACATTGGTGAAAATGGATATCTATCAAGTTATAAAAAAACATTTTAATTTTCTTCTATTGCACTCCAAAACTTTAACAAACGAATAAAACTTAATAGTGGGTAAGAGTATGCAAACCCTCCGAATACATCTGTAAACACCAGATATTATCCAGATGGAAAAAAAATTCTCAAGAGGACACACAAGTATGCCAAAAACCAGCAGGTATTCAGGGTAGTAATTAATACTGGTGGAAGGGAAGGAAAACACACACACACACACACACACACACACACACACACACACACACACGCTCTGGACGAAATTGAAATCACTGAATATGCAATATTAAAATCATCCTACCAACCACACAGACCTAAATATCATCTAAATAGGGCTTGAAATTTGTACTCAATGATAAGATGTTCTCACCAAAGATGGGGCTAAATAGCATTTTAGGCTATCCTCAATCGAATGATACCACAGTAAAATATTCTCTCACTGGAAATAGCCATCCTCCAAATGAGAAAAGTCTATTTAAGGCCCTAATCTTGTATAACCCTGCTTTTGACAAGGCATGAAATCATCCTCTGTGTACTGCTTTTATGCTTCACTAGAATATTTTTCAGTTCAATAAGGTGCTTGCTGAGCAGGTATACTCTATTTTAGCAATGCCCTAATGTACACACATTCACACCAGAGACATACCCACAAGAACCACAACACCCAAACTGACAGAAAGAAACATCTAGAGACCATCTTGCAATTGAACATATTAACATACAACACACTCAACATATTACGTAGTTGAATAATTAAATCAACACTCAGTAATCATTCAGCAATCGCTGGACCACACCTATCTTCCATGTTCACCAGGACCAGATGAGAAACACAAAGACTCATTAGGTGAAAAGAACCAACCCTGCTGGCACAGCTGGTAAAACAAATAAAAATAAAAAAATAGGTCTTTGTATATACATCAGACGTTCTCCTTAAGCCTCTAAGACTCTCAGTGGGTGGGTTTGTGTATATGTGTGATTGACAGCTGAGGTGGCAGGAGAATGGGGAGGCAATGTAAACAAATCTGAACTGTTAAATGTAGCTTACAGGCCAGGAACAAACAACGCAGTGTTACCAGTGGTGAAAAAATAACCCCCTATTCATACATATAGATTCAATTTAGCAAATTCTCACTTGTGAGTGTGCAGATGTGTTTGTGTTGACAATGAAATTTACATACTCAGCTTTAATAAAACTGATATTTTCTACTGCCACTATTGTTGGTACATGAAAAGGCATTTAACTTTTTTTTTTTTTTTAATCACATTCAAGTCTTGGTTTCTCATCAAAGTTCCGTATACTGAAAAATGGGGAAGTTGTTGTCTCAGTTTCCCCTGTGTTTTCCCTCTATTTTGTTTGAAGTAGTCCATCTTTATTTAGTTGTGTGGAGTAGAAAACAGCTGTGCAGAAACCTCTGTTTCTCATGGGAATTAAAACTAATGTGATTGGATGTCCACACGTGGGTAAACCAAACCACCTAAACAGATTGATGTTGACATTGAAGTTTACATGTTTAAGCTGTACTATGCTGCCCTACAAAAAGGCAGGATGCAGTAACTAGGCATGAAAGTTGTAGCAATTTATGTCTTTTTAGGTTGATTATCTTAGCCAAAGGACCTCTCACACTCCATCCAAAAATGTAGATAGATAAATGCCTTAAATGCTACACACTGGTCCATTAAGTTTGATCATTATTTACAGAACTGATATGAATCAAGTGTTTGTACTACTAATATGTATACTTAAATAAATATAATACATTAACTGAATACATTTAAGTGTGTAATTCACAGGTAGCTTACACCAAATGACATGAAATCCACTTGTGTCAAAAGCTGAGATGGCAACTCCCTTACACTTGATATGGCCTTCTTGCGTAGGCTATCTAATTAGCTGACTCTCTATGCAATCCGTCCCACAGATTACCAAGTCTTTACACATTTCTATGGCATAGTATGTTTTATATTGTACAATATTTGTCAGAAAGCCGACAGGCTAGGCCTCAGTTTTTACCAAATACATGGTCAGTGATTTTTGCCTTTGTAGGGAAGAATGGCTGAGCAGCTAATCAACAATATAGCTTGCAAACGGACGTGAACAAACATTTGCTTTCACACATATCGACACGTGTCCACTGTTAGGGGGCATTAGGAAGACAACTCGCCGCAGTCTTAGATCTTGTTGTGTCTCAGTCTGAAAGTAATTTGCCTGTTACTGTTAAATGCAAAGAGGTTGTTTTATCACCTGAAGTAGGTTAGACTATTGTAAGTTTCTGTCTTTTCCCAGTGACAGAGTAATTATCTTGGAGAGGGCACTGCTGCTTAATAAATAATAAAAAAGAACACAGTGCTAACAAGATAAGTGAGTGGCTGAGCTGTGTCAACTTGATGTACCGACTTGGCAGAACAGACATCTAATAATCTGAATCATGGAACATCCATTGCAAACACTGCAGAGCACGATTGATCTGTGCGCCCTTCCTACTAGCCTTCAAACAAGAAATTGTTTTCTTTGAATGAAGACAAACTTGTCTTTCAGAGCTGCTTCATCAAAAAAGCACTTAGCTCTGAGGCTATACTAGGAAAAAAAAAAGAGTCCAATATGGACTGGTACTTTGTGTTTTTGTGTGTGTGTGTGTGTTTTTTTTTCCCCTTATTTTTAAAGGCTGAGAATAATTAGCAGTCCGTGCTGGTTGGCAGACACAAAAGAAATGACAACAGACTTGGAATGACAAGAGTTTGGTTTCCAGGAAGCTGTCAGGTAAGATTCATAAAGCACTGAATTTACTATTCACTCACTTAAACACACATACACACGAAAGAGCAAATGCCAAACAGGACCAGGTACTGTACACTGCAGCTAGCAATGGTGAGTTTAATCAGCCCCTTTTTCCAACCAAACAAGCAATTGTACAAATGATCAAACTATTAACCCGAAAACAATTTTGTGGCTCGTTATTTTCATTCTGCCTCAGTGCACTCATCAACCTGGTTTCCAGCAGCAGCGGAGAAAAAAAAAACAACGCTCAGATGAACACACTGAACACTTCAGACAGAATCAGTCACGTATTAGCTGGTGAATATAGTGGGACATTTTGCAGTTACATTTAACAGGTGGACTCAAACACCACTCCAAATTAATGCTAATGTATGTCTGCTGGATATGGAACTAGTCAGCTGTTTTGCTAGTGTCAGGGTCCTAGTAATGTGCACACTATATCATTGTCACTCTATGAGCCAGCTTTAATGTTATCTGTAAAACCTGTCCTTTTACTACTATAACAAATCAAAAGTGCTACTGTGAAAAGGCCTATCCATCAATGATGTGTTTACAGCTTGTTCCACTCAACGTTAATATGTGTCTTTGGTAGGTTCTACCTCAAATTATCATATGCTAACTCTTGGTCTTGGATGTAACACCAAGTTCCTACTGCAAGTGGGAATCTAATTCGCCAGGCATACCAATGATAGAAGCTTACATTTTAGCAGATAAATAAACATCTGTGGTTTTGTTTTCAGAAAGACAAAAAGGGTTTAAAGTCTTGGTTTACTGAGGATCTCCCTTACTGCAGCCCCATGCCACCAGCTTCAGTACATGGAGAAATCCAAAGCTTGACAGACCTACCATGCCCAGTTACGCTACTGCCAAGTAGGCACTTGACACTCGCTCGTCAGGGAAAGAGTAAGCGAACAGTCCAGTGAACCTAGCACTATCAAAATGAACGAGAAGTGGAGGACCTCGCACTACAAAAATCTTTCCTTTTTCCAACTTTTACACGCAACATAAATAAATATCTGAAAAGAGCAGCTCCAAGCATTGTCGTGGTTGAATGCCTTGTAATTCTTTTATTGTTTATTTTTCATTTATTCTATGTTCACTGCTCAAAAAAGGGAGGCCATTCATTCTGTGTTACTGTGAGTGCTCAAATTAAGAGCCTTTGAGATTCATTAACACTTCATTTTTGAAATATTCAAACGCAGGAATTGAATTTACTCATGAATATATATATATCGGTTTCTAACAAATAGTTTCACTGGCTATATTAGAAATGTTATGTTTTCATATTCAGAGGCTGCCTGCCCCTTGGCTGCTTCTATATACACATTTTACCCCCCATACACACACACACAAAAGTACTCATTTGTTGTATTGCGTTTGTTTGCCGGGGGCCACTGTGCTGGGTGATGAGTGTTTTTGTCGGGGCTGCTGCAGGGAGAGGCCAGGAGAGACGGCCCACCCCTACAGAGAGAAACACTGGAGAGAAAATCCAAATATGACAAGGACACACATACACGCACGCACTCCCCCTATTTCCACGCTCACTGTTGAAAAGGAAATGTCCACTCAAATATCATTTTCTTCAGATGTGTTACCAGCAGCAGAAACTACTGAGAAAGAAAGGCTGACTGAATAAGAATGCAGCTTTTTAGCAACACCCTGTTTAAATTTCACACTGACGTTTGCTTGTTTTATTGGTCTTGTATGATAGTAAACTGGATATCTGTGGGTTTGGACTGTTTGCCAGATTAGAGAAGACATATAAACATATCGCACTGAGTTCCAGGAAACTGTATTGGAAACTATATCCATACATTTTTTAGGCCAAATGATCAAACGATTAATCGAGAAAACTGACTTGTTCTTTTTAGACTGACTACATATCAGCCAATATCTTAACAGTAACAGTAACAATACTGGTTAACTTTCAAATTTGAAATTCCATAGCTGCCAACCATCAACCACCAAGATTTTTAGCTGCTACAATGTGTTGAGGAAAATGTCAGTTCTGCACAGGAGAGCTTTAAAAGAACAGCCATGAAGCAACTGTTCAAATCTGCTGATTAGTTAAGTAAAAAGTTTGATTTGTAATTTTGAAAATTAGGGGACTTAACCCGATAAGCAATGACAGCTTCCACAGGTAATATAAGAGCTGACAATCCCCATAAAGGCTGCTTATTTGTGAGGAGGAATAAATCTAAAGCGCTGCTACCCTCTGCTGGCAGAGCGCCAGTCTCCAGGACCGAAATACATCAAGAACAAATGGAAGCATATTTCTGTCCTAACTGCATGCTTAGACTACAGCATGACTAACAAAACCTATAACGGACTAAATGATTGTTACCGTAACAACTTCATTGTCTCATTCTCCTTCTGCTGTAATGCTCTCTCCTTCCAGCTTGCTCCATTGTTCTTTTCTCAACATCTAACTCCCTGCTGTCTCTGCTCAGCTGCCTGCTCGTTAATCTGGATATAGGATTGTCTCTTCTACATTGCAACTCACACTTCTCTCTCTCTCTCTCTCTCTCTCTCTTCTATCCTCTTCCCTCAAGTTCCAGCCTCTCCCTCTGAGATTCCAACAAGGTTTCTGTTACCAAACTCGTGCGCCAATTCTCAAAATTACAAGCAATCAGTGTCCAGACAAATTTAGATTCTTTGCTGAGTGAAAAGGCATCTGTAGTTTAATTAGACTCCAATCCAAATGAGTCTTGGTGTGACTGAAGACATTTTAAATTAACCAATCAAATGGATTTTAAAGATTAACTTCAAAATAACTAATGTGTCTTCGCTCTGGTTGTAATTTGAGCTGGACTACACCACACTACATGTTGATCACCTTGTGGGGGTGTTACAAATACTCTGGAGAAAGTAAGAACAGGATGCGGTCCCTGAAACTGTATGCTGATATAAACCTGTGTGACACTACTTTCCACATCAAAAATACAATTAAGTCATTTGTTGTTGTTGTTTTAAGTGGAATAAAGAAACACACAGAGTGTTAACATTTGAATAAGCTCATTTTCACAGTCTGTTTGCTGCAGGGGTTGTATTTACTTCTTTTCAATTAAAAACTCAACAAAATATGGAATTTTCCCAGTAGGGTTTTGAATGCCCATCATAATAGGAAATAGTACATGAGTGAACAATGAATAATAAGCAAACTTCACATGCTGATGAATGCAAGCAAGCATTTACACTCAAGGAATGTTTGAAGATATTATGACTTCTCAAATTACATAAAAGCAGATCAACTTACTGAACTCTGTGGAGATATTATGGGAATATAATAATGTGCTGACATGCCTTTAATTTCATGACTGTAGCTATTGGTTGTTCAATTTGGTGGGTGAGCTGACTCAGGTGTATGAGCACAGCGAGGAGATGGAGAGGTGAACAGATGGAGATGATTGCCCATGTGAAAGAGGCTGGGACAGACAACTGATGCTGTCAACTCTCCTGTTGTTTCAAGTAGCGTAGCTGAGTTTGTCAACCACATCTAATAACACACTGCTTACCAGTTGCTTGAGCTGGACTGCTCAACTGCCACAAAGTGAAAAGACTGAGATCAGAAAGTCCATGGTGAGTTTCAAAGTGGAGGTGAACCTTTCCCTTGACAAGTCCAACAGCCAGTGCCAGTAGTTTATGTTCACCTTCAGCTGACAACCCTGGTCTTCCCCTAGGCTAATTAACTTATGGATTCTCCATTGCTTGGAAGGGTCTGGTGGTTGTGACAAATAAGAATATTAAACAGGAACTGAAAGTGAACTAGTGAATTTTTTAAATGATGCTTTCTGACAGCATTTCCCACCTGCATTGCGCCTAGATATTCCTGCTGAATAAAACACATCCTCTGTCCTCAGACTGCTGTCAAACCTGAAGACAAACACTCTCTGGAGGAAAATGCTGATAGAAATATTACATATAAACTTCAGTTAATATTATTATTATTATTTTGAATCAACTTTAGCCTCATTACTACGAGCTTTGCAGAGACTGCTGCTGCTCTTTACACACCATAACACGTTGCAGTAACTAGAGGCCATAGTCTGTTATTGTAAATGTCAATGTAATTTTCTTCATCATATTATTATATCTGCAGTAATATTTTTTTATAAACTGTGTGGATAATTGCCTGCTCTTTATTTTGCAGCACCTTGCTTGTAACAATGTTGCATCCAATTATTAATCAATTTCCTCTTGAAATATCCACTCAGCTGCCTCTGTACTCCACAGCTGCGTCGTGCTGCATGCTGATGCCAATCTATATAATGCCACCTTCTTCCCCATTCATACAGACTGTCCCATTAATGTGTGAAGACAGAGGGAGTTTCCTAGATTGACGATGGTCCTCTATATTAAGAAGTTAGCTCCAAATATAGGTCATCCTTAGAACTTATTTATGCTAAAGCAATAAAACTGCCCTGATGGAACTTTTTTGGTGATTGGTCTGAATCTTGAGCTCACCTTCTCGTAGTAATCCACGTTCTTCTCAGCAGTGGAAATAAAGGCTGATTTGAGGTCAGTTCTCATGCCCTTTTGCCAACGGGACCAGTCTCCCTTCAAGGCGTTGTTAGCCAGCTCCACCCGGTCTGCCAGACCATCCACCTCCTCCTGCAGCTGCCAGACAAACACACAAAGAGATGACTGAGCACTTCAGAGAACAAAAATCAGTCTGACAAATACACCATCTGTTTAGCCGGTACAGATCTTTTCTCAAAGGGTCTCACTTTTTCCTGTGAGGATTTCCTTGTACAAGTGTTCCAAGTCAGCGTCACCAAACTGCACTAAACTGTCATAGAAGACTTCCTGCTCTGTAAAATTTCATTCACAAAAATGTCATCAGATAGTAATGAAAAAAAACAAACAAACAATTTCACACTGTGCACCTTGTAATCCTGCTTTTGGAAATCAGCAGACACATTTAGCAGTGTCAGTAGTTATATTAGATTACCAAAAAGAATTACAAAATGTTAAAAAAAAGATATGTATCATAACTATACTCTCTAACGTAAAGCCTTTTATTATTAATATGAGGGGCGGTCAATGGGACATGACAGTAGAAGCTGAAGATGAAGATGACAATGGTGATGACACAGTGATTTTTTTTTTTAGTATTTATATATTTGACATTTCTCTCTGTCTGCCTATGTGATTGGATGATGCCTTTATCGGCAAAATCTTTTCACTGCGTAATATTCACGTTTTGTGTGAAAGTGCTCATGACAAAAACAACAGTTCAAAAAAATACATTGACGTGTAGAGACCTTAAGCCGTTATGATATCAGGCCAAATCAAACAAGTGTTTTTATGTGTCATTAGTGCAGAAGCAGAGGTTTTGACTTTAAAGTAGATGCACTTTCTGTATTTTCCACTATTCGCTTTCATTATTGCTTCTTTAATTATTGAACTATTCATTTATTTGTCTTGTAAATCTGGCTTCACAGCAAGCTTTTTAGACGTGAGTGCTAAATTTGACAAATAAACCCCGACAACAGAGTGAGAGCAAACATTAAATATTAAATGTACGCATTAATCAGTGCTACATTACACAACATTCAGGACTTAAGTTAGTTCGCTGGGTCCATTCGTAGAAGGGTATTTATACAAATACACCCAACACAAGAAAACTCAGACAGGGCACACAACAACACACATAAAATACAAAACAAATTCACACACAACCAGAAATAGATCAGTAAAGCAGGTTTTATTAAAGGGCATCTTTAATTTCCCTCAGACGTACCCTGAGTTACTGAACTGAGTCACTGAGCACCAGAGGAGCCCGCTTATTCAGTAAGTTATGGATAAATCCAATATTAGAAATAAAATTAGTAAAAAGTAAAACTCAAAGTTCCTTAAGTACATCTAATTGCATGAATATACTGTAGATCATCCAGAGACCTGACCACTGTAGAGAGTGTTTCAAACCAGAAGTTGTATTGTTATGACTGAAATATGAAAAGACTGTGGAATGCATTAAACTATTTGCAGCATAGAACAGTATGCAGGTAAGTGGAGGTACATTTATTCTGCATCCAGGTTCACTATATTTAAAAAAAAAGATAAAAGTTCAGTTTCACAATGTGGTTCTTCTTCTCCATACAGAACATTAATACCCTGCAGATGAATAAGAGGAGGAAGTTGGGGTGTAACAATTAAGTGGACATTATGTTTTATAGCATAGTGTAATAGTTCACAAGCTAGTGGCCTCTAAGCCATTAGAGCAGCATTAGATAACCATTAAAGAGTTACTGCAGAACCTAAAACTAAAACTGTATCTAACTGCATTTAGTCAAATGATGAAGTTCATTACAATAAACCAAAGTTATTATTAGGTACAATACCCACTACATAAATATATTTAACCTGAAAGTGTATAAAAAGAGTCTGAAGTGCACATGATGTTAAACTACTCACAGTGCAAATAACCAGATGTTATCATGTTGCTGGATACAGCTGGATTCACAGAGCCTGAGTAGGGATTAGCTGTCTGACATTTAGAGTGACAATGGCATTTACTCAAGTTCACTCACACACACACACACACACACACACAGAGGGGATCTCAGTGGCCTGCTTGTTACTGCGGTGATATCGATCTAGCCACCTTGTCAAGGCTATGGCTGAATAGCATCTAGCATCTCTATGAGTGTGTGTCATTATTTTCCAAAACAAAAGTTACCCACTGTAACATATGAGCCAATGAAGTAGTATGTAGAGTGTAGTAACTGTATAATCTGACAAGGGAGTAAAAACACTCACAGTAAATCATTCAATGAATCTGAAAAGCGACAGTGAACAAAGTTATTTACACACAGACCACCTCTGATTTTCCATTTACAAGCACAGTTATGATCAGGTTTACTGGAATATCCTGGCTGTGTCGAGCATCAGTGTTTCCACCAGTGCATGTTGGAGGGCTTCTCTACAAACTCTGTGAATTACATTACCTCTGACCACATTCTAGCCACGACCCCCCCTTTCATCAAACTAAAGCAATTTCAGTTTCTCATATTTCTGAACAAACAAAAAGTAGTTTGATTATTACCCTTTTTGGGCCAGGCTTATGGATGCCAGGTGACACGGTCAGTGTGCAAATACACTGAGCTAGGTTACATTTACATATGTAAAAGGGTCCATGTCTGCCTTTTGACTTCACACCAATCAATCATCAATGTCTTTAATAATCTACTAATACTAGACCAACTTCAATAAGAATTTAAAACCCTTTCCCTTCAGCACCAATTTAATTCAATAAATATGTACACAATTTTAATTGCAGCAGTTCTGAAAGATATATTTAGCTCCTTTATTAAAATACTCACAGCTCAGATTTAAAGTCCTGCTTTCAGAAATAGGCGCAGCACTGCCTCCTCCTGGCTGTGAAGTGTCATAGACACACATTCAGTCTGCCTCTGGAAAGGTTGACTGATATAGCAGCTCAGTATGTTCTTTCCAATAAAGGTCAAGTAAATGTTTACAGAAGAGAGGAATTTTTATTCTATGCCATTTGAAGTTCAGAAAGATTCTCATCATACCGGTCAGTCCGGATCTAAATTATTGCTCATTCCTGACATTTTTAGATGACTGTTGATATCTTTTCCAGTCTGTAGTCCAGGATCTGATAGCAAAAGGAACTGACAGTGAAGCTATAAACACATGCATTCCCTCACACAGTGATGACGACAGAAGATGTCACATGTTTTGTGTTTAAGACAGCTCAGTCATGGAATGTGCCTTCCAGTAATGACTGAACAGATGCCACAAGGCAATCTGATCAGCTTCCCACTGTTTTGCTTCAGTGTGCTGGCTGTGGCTTGTTGGTCACATAAGAAAACACCTGCTAGAGCCTCTATAATGTTCTTTAGTTTTGCAAAATTTTGTATATAAAGTGGACTCATGGACCTACCCAAACCAAACAGAGATTTAATTTTCAAAATAAAGAGAGCTGATATGAAATGGACCTGAGGACCATCAAGAAAAGATGGATAATAAGATGTGATGCACTATGTCATCAGCAGAGTTAACACACTCAGTTATAAGACATATTGTCTCTCAGACACCAGCACGAACAAGACCCAACCTGCTCCAATCAGACTGATTTAGAACCCTGCCTAACTCATGTGACGTGTTTCACATTAGGTTTTGGGCACTAGGATCCACATGGACCCGTGAAGACCATAAGGCCATTAAAATCAAAAGAGTTAATTCCCATGGCAGCCTTAATGGGCTTAATAAATACTATTGTTATGTGTTTTTACTAGTCTCAAGATGCCTTGCCATGAAATGAAATGATTGGCCTGATGAGACCAAGATTAAACTGTTTGGCCTCAATTCTAAGAGTCACATCTGGAGGAAACTGCTCATCATCTGTCCAATATCAATCCATTGGTGGCAGCATTACCCTGCGGAGGTGTTTTCCAGCAGCAGAGACTGGGAGACTAGTCAGTGTTAAAGGAAAACTGAACAGAACAAAGTGCAACTCAGACTGGGCAATGACCCTAAGCACACGGCCAAGACAACACAGGAGTGGCTTGAAGCCACAGTGTCCACTGATGGTTCCCATCTAACCTGACAGAGCTCAAGAGGATCTGCAGAGAGAAATGTCAGAATCCAAATCCAGGTGTGCAGAGCTTGTCACGTCATACCAAAGAAGAATCATGGCTGTCATTTCTGCCAAGTAAGTGCTGAGTAAAGTGTCTGAATGGTTTTTCCCTTTTTAACAGATTTTCAAAAGCAGCATAAGGTTGCAACATAACAAAATGTGAGAAGAGTGAAGCAGACTGAATGCTTTATGAATGCACTGTATGGCCTGTTCAACTAAGTTGTAACAACAACTCTTCCATCCCAAGCCCATAAAAAAAAAAAACATTTTTTATCCAGTAATACATAGGGCTGCAAAGGGGCAGAAATTTTCCAGTAAATTTCTGGAAACTTTCCATGGGAAGTTAATCTGGGGAATATTTCAAATTGGAAACTTATAACTAAAATATTTTAGAATTGACGCTTGAATTCAAGTCAAGTCAATTTATATTTATATATCACCAAATCACAACAGAAGTTATCTCAAGGCACTGTGCATATAGAGCAAGTTTAGACCGTACTCTTTATAATATTTACAAAGAGAGATCCAACATTTCCCACTGTGTTAGGTAACATCAGCATCTCTGATTTACCGGTTAGGTAGCTACTGTATAAACACATTTAGTTTTTTTTTTTTCTGGTTAAACTTTGATACCACATATCAAATATATTTGCCTCAGTAATATCGTCAGACTTTACTTGGCTGGATGTAGTCCGTCAGCTCAGATGCAGTAGTGTGGCTGTAGTGAGCAGGATTTTAGAAATGATCTGTGTATGTGATGGAGGAATGCAAAGTGCAGGGGGAGAAATTCAACTGAATTTACATTAAATCTGGTTGTTTTAGATTATGCTGCAAGATGTTTTTTTTTTCAACTACATTTAAGTTCCCTGTTGTAGGCCAACCTGTGATTTTGCAAATTTTATTTATTTCCCATTAATTCCGATATACTCTTGTTAATTCTCTTGGAAAGTTTTGACCCTTGTAACACAGCAGCAACAGCTTCTTACAAATCAAATTTTTCCCCCACATACTAACTAAGAAATGAATAACTGAAAGACAGCTTCTATAAGAAAGAAGGTGTGTTTCCGGGGCTGTCATTCAGCGCAGCATGTGGCCACATCATTTCTTTGACAAAAAGCCCCGTTGGAAACAGTAACAAAGGCATCCATTTGACTTTTCCCTTCTCATTAGCACAGATCTGTTAAAGGCAGAAGCAGACAGATATGCCTTAGAAGCTGGAGGACTGAACTACAGCAGGTCCATTCACACACACACACACACACACACACACTAATTAAAGCAAGAATACAATGCAAGTCTGTGGGGGAATATCTTGGTCCTGCTTCTTAATTAAAATTTCACAGATGGATTTTGATATCAGCTGGGTGAGGGGGACACACACCTGCACATCTACATATACACTCACACACGCAACATTCACAAAGATGCAAACACCTAAAGTAAAGTGTTTAAAAATAGCTCTGTCCTTCTCTTGCCTAACTTCCCGTCTTCATTCTTTGCCTCTTGACATTTTGAAGCGAGTCGTCGTCTAAAAAGGATATGGGAATTTTCATTACACTGCGATTAGCTGCTGGGCTTGCAGTGTAAAATAATATTGACAGCTCTTACTCCCACTGAGCTGAGGACTGACTTCCAGTCGACAAGCCTGGATATTTAGATAATCCTCCCAGGAAGCCCTTTTTTCCTCCCTAATATGAGCTGAGGGTGGCCCTGCGGGAGAGGCCCCACTCCATGCTTCACTTTATTACACCTAATCTCTGGGAAGACGACTGGAGGACACACAAACGCATCGACTGGCTCAGAGGGATGCAGGGAGGGAGGAGGGGAGTGTGTGCGCCTGATTTTCTGTCAGCGTGTGAGGATGTAAAATCATACTTACTGCTTCTTGGTTTTCTGGTTTTCTGGATGCCAGGGCCTCGTTCTTGGCTTCAAACTCGGCCTGGATGTTGTCTCTACGTCTCATCACAGCCTAGGACAGATCAGTAAAGTGTTACTTTTAATAAAATTGGCATAATCACATTTTTTCTCCAGGAATCACTAAATGTCTAAAGAGCCTATTTCCTAGCACAATCTATCTCGGTGACTTTGAGTCCATACATGTTGTTATTACTTCCACAAACAAATGCTGAGAGCATCCTAACATCTCCTCATGTGGTGCTGGAGAGGAACTGATTCAAGGACACTTTAACTGAACTGCCTGTAAGTGTTGTTCAGGGTTCTCGACACAATTTATGGGAAATTTCCAGGAGATCAATCAGTACGTGGCTATATGTTTGGACCCAAACGCAGCTCACAGGCTAAGTGCTCAGCAGAAGATACATCAGTCAAAGCATGCAGACAGTGACATAATGAAAAACAAAAAGACAACATAACCTGCAACTTACATCCATTTGACACATATGAAAAATACACCAATAACAGATTTAAAAAAAAACAAAACAAATATGTGGCTTTCTTCGTGACAACACGTTTTTCCACATGATGAAACAACAACACGCTCATCAGTGTTGTAAAGTACTGTTGTCCTGGAAAGTGTAACGACATCAGAGCACCTTTCTCAAATGTAAAATAAACCTGCATGAGTGTCACAAACTGTGTTTATCTCACATTTTCGAGCTGATGTAGCGGCACAGCTCTTGGAATGTTAATCAGTCCGTTGGTCCGATACTTTGTTCCAAACTGAGATTTCTCAACAACTATTGTATTGATTGGCACAAAATGATTTTGCTGATCTGGCCTGAATTTTCACTTATCCAGTGAAATATATCTACATCTACAGGGTGGCTTGGCACCAATTCTCCTCTGGATGCACTGTAATCACTCTGGCATCATCACAATAACATTTACAGTTTGTCTGATTCATTGGTTTATATCCAAAAACCTCCAAAACTAATGACATTCCCATCAGCCTCAGCTGCACTTCTTGTTTGGTGCTAACTGTTAAAACATATGCAATCTACGTTGTGCCAAATGTTTTGTGTTCTGCAAATCTTTATTTGACCCTCAAGGAAAATGAATGTATATACACTGTATGTTTATTTATCCAGTCAAGCCGGTTGTGGAAGTGTCAAATCAATCAATAAATAAATAAATAAATAAATAAATAATCCTTAATGGATTTTCATTTATTACTGTGGTGATCTCATGTTCTTAGCTACAACAATGCGCGCCACTTCTTGTCTGCTACCTTTGTCCACAACAAGCAAACCTAGATTAGGGCTACTAGGACTTTCAGAGAGATGTGGTTGAACATTCATTGGCATGCTGGGGTAGTGACTGTATGTAAATGAGCCTGTACATGTCAGCAGATGGATGTAGAACAGGTGAGAATGAACATAGTTCACTATCTGAAGCTGTGTGTGCCCAACTTTGTTAAATATCAGAGGTCTTGTTCCTACAGTCAGTTCCCACTCACATATTTAGAACATGTTCTGCTCATGCCTTGACAAAGGCATGAGGCTGTTAATCTCCCATTAAGAGTTGGATTTTAGATGTGAGCAGCGTGCTGTGGGCTCACCTTCAGTGTCTCAGCACAGAGGACGTACTCGTGCAGGGCGGGGACCAGGACCTCGGACAGATGCTGGATCTGCTCTTCTGTTTCCTTACTGCACCCCTCCACGCAGCGAGCCACGCCCTTCAGCGGTTCCGCCAGATCTTCCTCTGACCCCGCCCACTGGGTGTACGTGGGACCATACTGTTTCAGCTCATCCAGATACTCTGCAAGCACGGAGGACACATTTAAACACAATCCAGTTGGATGTAACTGCTGCTCTGTGCTGAATTTATGTCAATGGAATGACTGGTTACAATAAACAGATTTCCTTGAAAGTAACCTTTTTCTTTATCCTTAAAGTTAAGAAGGACTTAAACATGTAATGCTTTGTTAAGTCAAAATAAAATAAATAATAAGTTCTAGAAGTGACAGGAACCAATGGAGGGAAGCTAAAGCTGAAGTAATGTGTGATCTGTGTTGTGTTTTTGTGAGAAACCTTGAAAACATTTTTTATCTTGTTACTGTGAGTGATGGCATAACATACTATCCTGCCAGAGTTAGAGCAGTTTTGGTTCTTTCACATCAGAGACATCTGTAGTTCTTTTTTTCTTTGGACTCCTCTCACTGGTTATTAGGGGATGGGACTCCACCAATGAGAATTTAGCAATATTTGAATCGAAATCTGGTGACAGTTGGTGGGTTATTTGGCCACCGTCAATCAAATCCGATTAAACCACACCCACACAGTCCTGGTGAAACACACCAGCTGAGTTTTGTTGAATGTTAATAATAATGCTGATTGTCTTTTATCTAATCACAACTGTTAAATGTTATAGATATGTACTAGTATTGGACTCCTAACACATTGTAGGACTCGTGATGTACAGTAAAAATGAACAGTGCTGACTTGCAATTAAATTAAAATTAAATTAAATTAATAACCTCTCTGCTCCTTGATGATCCTCTGGGTGACTTTGTCCACAGAGCAGATCTTGTTGCTGAAGTCCTCCACGTACTCCTGCATCAGAGTGAACTCCTCCGGTCGGTTTCTCAGGCCTCGTACAGAGTTGGCCACCGCCCTCACCGTCTCTCCCATCCTGCTCAGGAAGCCCGGACCTTGTTTCTTGTGAGAGGTCAGCTCCTGCGGGAGGAGTCAAATCGCGAGGAGTTTAATGAGACCTTGTACCGGCGCTGAACCATCACCTTTCTCTCTGAGAGAGAGGCATGATGATATTAACCCCATGTTAAGTGCAGAGAAATTAGGACATGGTTAGCCTAGTTTAGCATAAAGACTGGAACCAGGGGGAAACAGCTAGCCTGGCTGTTTCTAAAGTTCAACAATAAACCTACCAACACTTTTAAAGCTTAGTGATCGACACGTTGTATCTCACTTGTTTAATCTGTTCTCAAATAGAAATGTAAGAACCCAGTTTGTAGTTTAAGTTATTTCCTATTTTTTGTGGTTTACTGGGTGTAAATTGTGGCTACAGTGGCTGATAAAGGCGTACTCTGTAGAGGAAGTTCCGCACATGGCAGAATGTTGTGTTGACTTGTCTTCTTTATGGGGACAAAAGCGAGTCCCCATAACATAAATCATTAAATTTTAAGGTGAAGACATGTTTTGAGGTTGGGGTAAGGGTTAGGCAGTTAATGTAAGTAAATGTAATATAGTCATGGAGACAAGACTCTGTGTGTGTGTGTGTGTGTGTGTGTGTGAGAGAGAGAGAGACCTGTGCAGTGAGGAAGACTTTGAAGTGCTGGCTGTAGGACAGGATGGGATGCTCTGAGATCTTGTTGAGGAAGCGGTGCAGAGCTTTCCTCCTGGTCTCAATGAAGTCATCATTGAAGCGTTCCACCATGCCTTTCATCACAAACTTCTCCGGCAGCGGCTGAGGAGAGACCCAAACTTGGCACTTAATCGGAGAGTCAAACAAGGCCAGTGTGTGTCATGAAGGTGATGCATTTCCATGTGGCCCGCACATTTTATTTTTTTTGTTCCCCTGCACTCAGGGAAGTAAAACTTTGATCGTGTGCCACTGAGAATTTAGTAAAAAAGTGGCACTCTTCACTTCCTATTCCTCCAGTTACTATGAATTCAGTCAAACTGTCATTTGTGTGGATTTTTTAAAATCCCTTTGTATTTGTATTTTCTAATCCTTATTTTTCATACTAGTTGTTTTACACGGCTTTAAGGGGACACCACACACCACATTTCACTGGAGATATCACTTCTAAATGTGACAATAAACCACTGGACCTAATCTATATTCATGCATGTAAAATTAGAAATATAAAAAGTGCATAAATGGATTGTTGTTGTTATTGTCTTTCTGTCCTGATGGTTGAATTTTCTTACACCCATTCATATTTCTATTTCTGTTTACATTTCTATTTACATAAGAGTGCTTTGTATAGGATAATCTCATTTCTGTGCTAAAACCTGCACCTTTATTTCCTCCCCACAAACTCAAGCACTTAGAAGGATGCAATGAAATATGTGTGGACAGCAATTCCAAGCCTCCCAAAATGCTGAAAAAAAAACAAAAAACATCTAATGTTACTCTTCTGGGTGACATTAAAGGGATAGAAACTATCACTTTTTCTGCAGTACTGTACGCATTTGGGTTTCACTTCACTGGTGTAACCTCAGACCTTTGCTATTACAGCAAGTGGTTAGAATTCTGCTGATGAACAATTGATCTGCATAATGTAAAAAAATAAAAAAATCTGAAATTAATGACATATGTAAGGTTCAGGTTTCTACACAGTGATTTCCATGCTGTATGAAAATGAATTAAAAAACCAAAGGAATCTTGGATGGTAGGAAAAAAAAATCAAAAAATCCACTGAGTGCTTTGGAAAATAGCTGACAGTAATGTTCAGTATGTGTGACTCTGGTATGGTCTGATCAGACCCTGAGGCAGCCCACAGATGCGTTAAGCAGACGGCGCGGCGTGCTGATACACACATGGACAATGAGCGTCGGGTGGTTTTCCTCTAGTCTGCTTCGGAGCCACAGGAAATCCTGGTAGCGCCGGCGTACCTCGTACTCGCTGGAGTCGAACTCACTCCGCGTGGTCTGGAGAAAGAAGATGTGAATTAGTGTCACTCTGCCACGCAGCTTTAACATCTCTCAAAGCAGCCTGAGCGCTACATGTCAAAGCCTCACGCTTTACCTGGGAGACTCGTGTCATTATTAAGATTTCACACAGTCAAAGAAATGAGACATGTTTGCTGGTCCTAGTTCAGTGATAACAAACTTGTGCTGCAGACCGCTTCATTCTGCGGCTGCTGACAGCACTGTCAGGCCATGTGATTACAAAGGAACAGCAGAAGAGGAAGCACTGCCACAGTCTGCTTTGATTTAGGAGTACTTTAACTAACCTCACCAGCATTTGGTACTATTATTATGAGAGGTGCTGTAAGACTTTCATTTATTGTTGCCTTAACTGTAACTTTTAATAAGCTCATTCTCATTTTTCCCAAAGCATGCGGAGCTCCTGCTGCTTCAAACAGGTTAGGACACCTGTGTAGCTGTCCTAAACATCAGCAGAGACAGGAGTCATTCCCTCAAGTAAGAAAGTTGATGAAACGTTGCTTTTACTTTTAGTCATAAAAGTAAGATCAAATGTCACTTGGAGAGTTTTTAGACAGTTAGCACTGGCTTGGTACTGTGAGATGCTCGCTGAATACGATCATTTTACCATTCTGCATGGGTACAGACATGCAAACAAACAGCCTCCTCACCTTAGTGAGGACCCTGTACATTATGAAGGTCTCGATGGCAGTGACGTGGCTCTCTGGGTTGTCGACGGTGATGAAGATGTCTTTGGTGTCGGCATCCTGCTGCTGCTCCTCCTCCTCATCCTCCTCCAGTCTGTACTGGTTGACCATGGAGCTGGGAGAGTTGGGCATGGGGCTTCCATCTGCCAGGGATGTGTTCTGGACCAATGAGACAATGCCACCGTTAGCCCACAGTGATGTTTACAGCAGGCTCAACATAATTTTTGCTAAAACTAGACTTAGAAATTTTCTAGACTTTTTGCCAGAAGTTAGTAGTGAAACACTGCATGGACTAAATTCCTAATGCATAAACTATGTACATTTCATTACAGGCCTACAGCTTATTACAGGGGATAAGCTCAGAAAACAAGGACGTATACCACATCTTACTAAATTAGCTCATTAACTGGAGCTACATTATTTAGCTGGGCCTGTTTTTGAGTTCAAAAAAATCATGAACTGGCAAAGTGGTTTGATAAAAAAAGTGCAAAAGCAGATCCTTTTTACTGGACATAAAGGACAGCAAGTGCAGCATCTGCTCTGATCACTGTTTCTTACAGCAGCTCAGAGCTGTTAGTGAGGTCTGTACAAAACACCAGCAACCCTGCAGCACGACTTGTGTGCTACGGTGTGTCTGCCATTATGATGATAATGCACTGTAATGACATCATTTCCTAAACATTCGAAACAACATGGTTAATATGTGCACACGCACAAAACTTCGCTCCATTGCCGGACGCATCACCTCATACATCATAGTAAAACATCATCATAGCAAGCTCTATTACACTTGGCTGCACTGTCACTGTATCTGTATTTATGTATCTAAGTTGTTGGACCTATCATGCAAATTGAAGGCCAGTAACCAGGAAACCACCAAACTAACAGCACAAGCTAAATGCATCCATCTATAACACTGAATGCATTAAACGTGTCAAGCGTGAATGCCTTACATGTATATTGTATATAATGCTCAGAGCTTACAAAGCATTTTAGGACTCTTCATTCACTATATCTTAAGGCAAAGGGGGAAAAAAAGCAGAAAGAATGAGCAGACTGATACCACCCCCATGTCTGTCCATTAAATCTATAGCTTAGCACTGATTCTGGGAACAGGGGGAAACAGCTAGCCAGTTGCAAAACCCACCTGCCAACACCTCTAAAGCTCACCGATTAACACATGGCATACTGTTTGTTTAATCCAGACAAAAACCCCACATATAAAAACAACAACTTTGCAATTGTATGGGGGTTGTGTCCCAAGCTTGGGTAATAACTTCCCAAGGTCTCTGCTGATTGGCTACTGATCCTTGCCATGAAATAGTGAGCCGAACTTTTCCTGGCCTTTTTTTGTGTTATTCCATCACTGCCATCACAGTCTTTGAATCCAGTTCTACACTGCAGCATGCACAACATTTGACAGCACAAGTGCAGCACTTTTGTCAGAACAGATTATAACTGTTCTTCCTCACCATCACTGCATTTCCACAACTCTGGCACATTTTTGTTCCTAAAAAGTTTCCCTTTTGAAAGCAGTTTACTCTGCTGTCTCTCACATACACATTAGATTTCTACATCGATGTACATAATGCACACTTGGTATTTATTGATGCAGTTTAGGAAGAAATTAGGTCATTAAGGAAGTTTGTCCACAGGAGAGCACTATATTTTTCAGCTGTAAAATCTTTTGCATCCTGTGACTTGGTGCTTTTTAGAGATTACTTGGACTACTGAAGCAAACAGTACACTATAACCCTAACTATAACAACTGCATTTCCCTTCATTACATGGAAATACATATAGTCTAGATGACTGTGACTGTTCTGACTACTAACTTCTTTGACTACTAACTCTGGGAGCCATCTGGGCCCTGTGGGCGCCTTTTCAGTTTACAAACCTATGCAGATGGTGTGTGGGGTAAGAACTCGAATGAGGCTAAAGATGCTCCATGAAAAAAAATTGGACTGGATTAATCCCCACTTGGTGAATCTCCTCTCTCACACACAGATTGTACTGTACATTCAATAATAAAAGAGAGAAACTGTTGTCATTCTCGGCTCTGAACCCTGGAGAATAGGAGAATATGCTTTGATTACTAGATTCTAAACTCTCTAAGCAACCAACAGTAATGAAGTCAAAGGTCAGTGGTGACGGCACTCATTTCACATGATGAAAGTTCATGCAAACATTTGCGGTATTTGCATAAAGAGGGTGATTTATGTGTGCAGACTGAAAACAGGCCGGCATTAAAATGACACGGGGGGGTGCACCGGTGAGCACATGATACTTCAAGTATCACTAAAAGAAGTCAAATTTTATTAAGTTCCATGAGTTTGAAGGCTTATCACACACCACCACACTGAACAGAATATACAGAATAATAATATACTATGACACAGGATGTAACAACTCCTGAAAAGGACAAAAAAGAACAAAGAATAAACTACTTACAAAGTTATTTAGAAGGAATGTGCACTTGTACAGTATGTGATTACCCCGCCGCAGCATCTTGCTGCTCAGCATCAGGAAATTCCATCCCTTCCTCACCAGGGGGGCAAACAATCATTCAAGCACTTGTCATCCCCCACTTAGACTTTGCAACTCCCCTCTCACTGGAGCCTCCGCATCGTCAATCAGACCTCTGCAGCTAGTGGAAGATTGCCCATTAGGTGTTTCAACCTCCCTAAATTTTCCCCACACTACTCCTGTTCTCTGTGCACTACACCGGCTCCCTGTTGCAGCTCAAATCCACTTTAAGAGACTCACTGCTTCCTACCTCTGCCCTCTCACCTACACTGGGGCTTCCCCAGAAAATGAACATTTGAACATCCACACCACCACGACAAATGGGTAACTTCACTTCCTGATGAAGACTGTCGTATTATTGAAATCACCTAAACAGCTTGTATATGGATCTTGTGGTTAGATCATCATATTAGCACTGTCACTGTGACCATGTTAGCATGCTGACGATAGCATTTCACTCAAAGCACTACTGTGCCTAAGTACCATCTCAAAGAACCAGCAGTATGGGTCTTTTCTTTTTTCATCTTGCTGTGGCTGTCAACTGATGCAACATGAACAGTATGCTTCTATGGATAGCTTCAGAAACCCTTAAGAAACACTAGACACTACATGTTGTGTACTGATAATAAAATGATCAAATTTAAGGTGATATCTGTGTCTTTCATTTGTAAGCACAGGCCTTTTCACAGCGGACTTGGTCTCGTCACATTCAAATGATCCAATTTATACAAACAGCAGTGTGCTGTAAGTGTGTTGCATGCAGGTCTATTTCCTGTAACAACAGCTGAGAAACTGCTGAGGTCAGCACAGGGCCTGGAGCCCTACCATCCTGCACCTCTTCACAGTACAAAACAATGACAACAAATATGTTATGACTTTTCTCTCCCACATAGCTTTCTCTCTCTCTCTCTTTCTCTTCCAGATAGTTATCATGTGACCATATATGTGTAGCGGGGAGCTCTCACTCTGTTTCTTTTATCAGGAACCACAAACAGAGCCCTCTCCTGTCAACATGTTATTGGAAACGGAGCAACACATGGTCTGTATTTGACTTCTGCTGAAAACAAGTAAAAGTTTATTTAGACCAAATTATATTCGAAGAGTAGCCTCAACCAACATCTACATTTTTCTGATGAACTGGTTGTTACGGTAACAGTCTGAGGCGATGAGGAAAGTGCTATTTCTACCTGTTTTCATGTACCACAAATGTCACTGTGAAGTGTGGCAGATGAGAAACAGTCACTGATAATTACATGTGGCTTCCTGCTGCACATATGTTATATTTAAAAAACATGTTAGACTACATGAGCCAAATGCATCAGCAGCTAAAAATAACTGCTCAGATCAGCAGTCTATGAGAAAACCAGCTTTTGATAATGTCAGTAGCAGCTCAGTTGTTATAGTAACAGTGTTGATGTAGAGGCAAAGCCCTATAGCCTAATTTATTTTATTCATTTTAAATGGCATATCTCACTAGAACCTGGATAAATTATACATTCACCCAAAAACAACATCGAGAGTGACCGGACAATGTAATTCCCAATTTAGCATATGTGGGAATTTTCAAGAAAGCTTTCCCAGTTGGTTTTCTGATTGGCCATGACTCTCTCATTTGGATTCTTAGAAAGACCAAACTTTGCATCTGTGCTCTAAATGTTATGAGGTGACTGTTGAATTCAAGTAATTACAATGCAAAAAAAAGATGTTAGATTCAAAACAGTTATGATAACTGATAATGTTATATGTCCAGGGTCACAAAATCAAACAACTAAAAAACTAATTTGATTTGAACTTTCTGAAATCCAGTTGAATAAGGTCAGAATCCAGTTTTACAGTAAATATTATGGTAATGCTTTTGATAGCAAATATGATCAGTAATAGTTAAGCATATTTAAAACATAATCTTTGAGCAGAACCTGAATAGGGTTAAGGTTAACATTTGGAACTGGATTCAAAACTAATCAAAGTGTATCCACATTATAAACATGATATATTTTTTTTCATACTAGTTACCCTTATTTCTCTACTAAAACAAATCCACTTAATAGAATTCTTAAGCTCCAGATGCTAAAACTTTTCAATTGTGTTATTTTTTATGTCTATTTCAGCTGGTTATTTAAAAATAATTCATACATTTCATATGCACTGACGTATTTGTTTAAGACCTTTATAATGTCAGCTCCTGTATTTTTCAAATGCCACAGGACCAACGCAACTGATCTGCCAGTCTCTGAATAGAAGAGCAGCTGTGCCGGGAAGTGACTTCACAGATGCAAAAAGGTGAAAAAAGAACCACCACCATCCATAACCCAGCTGACTAGGACTTAACGGGTTTGAAGTTAGAGCTACTATTAGAAAAATATGAATCAACACGAGGAAAGGATACACCTGCCACACCTACTCAGCTCCCAGGTACCTGCATGGGAGCGACTGAAAGGACGGAGCACCGCCACCGGCCTCACGGTGCGCTGTCAGATCGAAATTCACTTCCCATTCTTCCTGTGAGAAAGGGGGCAAGACACATTCACCTCCAGACTCAAACTGACCCACTTCTTTTGCTTTGCAGAATTCAATCTTACAGAGCTTTGACATACAAAGTAGACAGGCTCTCCAATCTCTAGCCAGTTTGAGCAAGGGGGTGGGACTGGCCTCTCATTTAGGAAATATTAAATATTCTTGTTTTGAAACAAGAAATAATATGTGCTGTTTGTCAGTGGTGAGTATATAGTCTGTGACAGAGGTTAATGACACTTTGGACACTTGTGGGCAGTAAATCATCACCTTTAAGTTGACATGGTGAACTTTTAAGCAAACAGCTACTTATTTACACATTTACACAGCAGTTACAGAGCAATATTATCATACATTTTTAGTGGTGTTTGCACCTAAGTAAGTCCAATATTTACTCACTTTTATCTCTGTTTCTGAGAAAAAAATATCTGGCTCTTTTCAGACACTATGCTCCACTGAATTTACCATCTAGTCTCTGACTGTGTTTAGCTGCTGTTTGGTGCTGAACAGTTGAGCAAGGACGTTCTTCACTCAGACTAGATCCGACACAAAAAACTGAGGTCATTCATCATGCACAAATATTAATGCTGCTTTTCTCTGTTTTATATGACTGTAAATTGAATATGTTGGTTGGACAAAACAAGACCATAGAAGACATCACCTCACAGTTCTGAGAAACTGTAATGTGTATTTATTACTATTTTGTAATGATTCATCAATAAAAAAAATTAATATGCTTATTCGTTTTAGCACTAGTTCACCTGATCTGTTTACATTTTCCTCAGAGGTAGCTTCATGCAAATATTGACACTGTTTTTTTTTTTTTCTTTTGTCAGCAGAAAAAAGCAAGTATAGTGTGACAAACATGGTGGGGGAGGTTGGAGTGGGTGGCTAGATGTTCAAACTATCTTGTCAACATGAGCATGATCTTTCCTGAACCTTAACTAAGCAGTTTTAGACACCGTAACGGACCAACTGTACACACAAAGAAATGAAGAATGGAGAACCATAATTTTGTACTTATGTGAAAAATGCTATGTGGAAAAGACTGCCAAAATGGAGAGGACAGGGCAAAGTCAACATGCAGAAAAAATAAGGTAATTATTGTTTGTATGGTAAAAGGATGAATACATGCCTCACTGACAGATCATAGAGCAGCTTTACAGATCAAGTGATCAAACAGGCATCTTTACATTTCCTGCCAACCAGGAGACAACATCACAGTTGCCACTGACAACACTCATTCCTCCTGTCTTACAGTGATAACACAGACTGACATTTGTTATATTAAGTCTCACCACTAAACTACATTAGTGATCCACCTAAGAGGACTGTGACCTTGTGCATGATTTGGGAGCCTGACTGTCGATTTGCAACTAAGTAGACTGAGGCTTCAGTTCTGTTCCAAATTTGTTTGAGACCTCCCTTTGTTCACATTTTGACCTAAATCAAGCCCAGTAGAAACACACAGAAATGAAATACACTGAATAAAGCCATTCACCTTTATCCGCCATTTTTTTTCTAAAGCCCTCAAACCATGTTCACACATTAGAGATTATCACACTGAAGTAAATACATGTGGATTTATTAATGCAATGATTTGTTCATTCAGGAGGATAAACTAAAGAATCAGTTCTAACTGTGTAATTTCTAGCTTTTTAACAACTGTGTGATTCATCTTCTCTAATATTTCCTATCTTTTGACTATGGTGTTTACACAGGTTGCTATATTTGACAAGAAATAATTAATAATAATTAAAATAATTTGACACATACATACACACTGTAACAACTTTCCTCTGTGCACAGAATTCTGCACCAAACTGCATATAGAAATTTCATAATATAACGTCGCCTTGATTGCGTGCATCATACATAACGCATGAAACATGACTCTGGGCATTTGTGCATGTGATATTTCAATTCGGCGGCTCCGTAATCCATCAGTAACAACCAGTTCAAAACAATTTCAACTTCAAAAGTCCAAATCCATTTGCTTGAAAACAACCAACAGGTGGACCAGGGCTACATCTTAAAAACCCACTGGACTAGGTGCTGATTATTACTGTGGAGCCGAATTGGAAAGGAGAGTCTATAGATTTGTTAAAGCATGTTTAAGTACATTTCTATATGTTTTAACTCTTGCAGTTAGCAAATAATTATTAAATTATTAAAAAACTGAAAGGAGTTTTAGCCTTTACATAAAGGCACTTCATAGGAAAAAGCAGATAGGACAGTCGGGTCCTAAGGTCAGCTCATCAGCTGATCCAGGACATTTGGTTTCCTTCCTTCTCTGCGTGACAGTATGTGGCCACGATGTCCACCATGGTTTGTCACTACGTTCCCGCACAAAGTGGAAGTAACTTATAAAATATACATTCTTCTACATGCTGAAGTTAAAGCGGGTATGTCAGTGACAGGGTCAAATCCACGTAGCAAGAAAGCCAATGGAGCATTTTGAAGCTGAAAAGTCCGGAGCTTTCGGATTGTTTGCATTTGAGTGTTTTTCTTTACCTTGCTGAAAACCTCCAGGTCTTCGTCCTCGTCCAGGTCCAACATGTGTCCTGAGAAGTCCGCAGGGACTGTCTGTCCGCTCATCTCACTCGCAAACTTTCTAAATGAACTGAGTTCATCAGACAGACATGAGAGCTAAACTTCCACTACAACTTCAGAGCAGCAAAAAAACACACCAAGAGCGAATGAGAACAGCACTTCCTCGAGCGGATTTCAAAATAAAAGCTAAATATCTGCAACCGCTGCGAGTGTAGCGAGTGATTCAACATTCACTAACCTATTGTTGAGGTTTAACGGGCTGTGATGGGAACATTATAGATAAATTCAAAACTTTAAAGTATTAGTAAAGTATGTTTTTTAAATATTCAAAAAGATCCAAAATGTTCAGAGCAAAATATAAATTACAGAAGCTGTCCACATAAATCCACATAAATCCAGCATTACATGGTGTGAACAGAGCTGCAATTTCACTTGCAGCTGCTTCATAGATTAAAACAAAAAAGGTATTTTGTAGGTTTCTAAAATCTGTAACAGTTGATACGACTACAGCCCAACAATCATTCTGTGTCTATTAAAAAACTTTCCAGGACAACCAGTTATTTTCCAGGTTTTTTTTTCTTATCTTTTTTTCAATGAAAAATGTAATTTGTGAGACATTAGCTTTGCCATGTACAAAACGTGCTTAAGAATGAATCTGTAGTATATGATACTTGAAATTTGTCTTCTTAAATGTTATCTACAGTATCTATTATAACTCATGTACAATACATCTGAACACAGGTTATCTGTGTCTTTGGTCTTCCCATTTCACTCTTAACGATCTTTTGTTTTTGTTTTTTTTTCTTTTTGTTGGTTTGTTTCGTTTTTGCAAATCAATCAAATCAATCCTTAGTTGTCACATGCATTATTAAACCAGTGCAATGTGTAGTACATGTGAAAGGTAATGGAGGCTTTTATTTTGGCGAATGTTCTAACTGCTTCCGGTGTAGTGTTGGTGGTGTTGTTGTTCTTGACACAACTGAAATCCGGAGAGCGCAGATGCGGAAGGATCAGGGCAGAAATCACTCCCTTCATGATTCAGCTGGGCGGTGCTCTGCGGAGCAGGCTGCAGCAGTTTTCAGCACTTAAAGTTTTCCACAAGCCTCAAACCAGTGAAAATAAAACCTCGGTGGTGATGTGCTGTGCTGTGACAGCGTTTTAACTGGAAAAAGACAATGGAAAAAAGTTATGATCACTGTGAAATAAGTCAAATCAAATCTCTGTGTTGCATCAAAAAATGGCATGAAGGCAATATTTCTGCTCTCAGAGGGGAAGAGAGGTCAGAGCAACGACTGTTTTAGCAGGAGTTACTTCAGAAACATGTTAGTTGATGTGAGCTTTCCAGTGAAGATTTAAAAAACAAACAAACAAACAAAATATAAAATATATACAGTTGTTCAGATGCAATACAGACTAAAGAAACAATGAATCTAAAAAGTGGAATTGTAGAGTGTTCAATGCCCTAAAATGTGCATTTAAAACACAATCTGAGGTTTTCAAAACACTAAGTTGAACGCTGAATGATATTGATGAATCACATACTCCTACACCTACAGTACATACAGCATACATACAGTATTTACACTAACACACAAACAAACTAGCACTGACATTATGCTAATGCATATTTGTCTGTTTTTATCTTCAGTATCTTTTATCAAAGTATTTGTTCAGTTGTTTCAAACTGAATTTAAAATGCTTTCCTTTTGCGGTCCAACATGCATGTCAAGTTAATTGTAAACTCTAAATTGTAAAGTGTAAATGTGAGTATGAACAGGTTTTGTGTGGTATTTTCAGGGCATACTTCCTCTCATTGTCAGCTGGAATCAGCTTCAGCCCCCACATGACCTTGTAAAGAAGTAGCAGGCACAGATAATGGCTCAAAGGATAGACGTCCTGCATACATCTGTTGCAATAGGCCTAACCTGTTCTCTGTAACAATGTTCATCTGTGTTGCTTGTCTGGTTAGATCTGTAATCTTGTTGTTGTTACCATCAGATGGCCTATCACTGCTCTACGCTTTATGTCTGGGGCTCCATGTACTTTATAATTGCCTTGGATTTTTTTTTACACATTACACGCCCAAAACATTACACATGTATGTGATAGTTGCAGTTTTTGGCAGTAATGTGTAACTGTGCTTCTGAGGAGGGGACTTTTGGAGAACTGTGTGCAGTCACTGAGGCTAAGCTAGCAGCTGGATGGTCAATAAATCCCTCCAAATGTAGGACTACCTGCATGTTAAACTGCACTGTCTCGTTTTCTATTTATTATATCTATTTATTTATTTTTGAACAAGCGGTGGGCAAGGTGGGAGAAGCAGGCTTTAGGGGGCTTCGCTGGCTGTTCCTTCTGCAAGACGTTCCTCATCCTTGATGTCTATGGGGACAATAAAAGTCTAGAGACTATAAAGAGAGCCACTGAGGCTGCATCCTGGACGTAAGTCAGAGCGTGATCAACCCCAGCTAGGTCACTTAGGTGAGGGAGTCTGATGTTGAAAGATTCAAATCACTGATGATGTGTCCAGGTCTGCATCACAAGACGTGTCAAGACAACGACCAATGAGTACTTGATTACAGTTTCTGAGTAATTTGCCCAACGCTGGAGACTTAGCATGTGATTCCAAACCATGTTGCGGACTGCTGGGATTTGCTCCCATTTAGCCACAAGAGGATTAGGATGCATTCACAACTAACCAGTGAAAGCAGTCAATCGAACTCTCGATATAGACCAAACTGGACTGAGACTGAGACCACCTGAATGATGGTCTCTGTGTGCTTATTTATGGCCTGAAAGCAATGTGGAAAAACTAAATCTCATACTATTAGATCCATTTTCTTATTCTGGGGACTTTCAAAGTAGTGATCTGCATGAGGGGCATATTTATTTATGAAAGATCATTTGGTAACCATGGCAACATGTATGCACGTCAGTACATGAGTGCAGGATCCTGCTCGATACATCGGAAAGTGAAAAAGAATTAAAGCACAGGTTTGTTGTATATTTCAGTAAGAATTAATACCATACACCTCATCACCCTCACCCATCATTATTCTTGAAGTCCACTCGCAGCCCAGATAAATAACACTCATAATTGGTTATTTATTCATGAACACTTTGTGATAAAAGACAAGATCAATAAACACATCATATTGTGTAAAGTGCAGCATCACTTGCGGTAAGTGAATTTGTTTTCCTACTTTGTGTCCGTGTAGTGCTGATGATGAATGAATGCTGATGAACTAAAAGGCAACAATGGATGCTTTTTCTCCCCTTTGGTCTGTACCAACTGAATCTAACTATAAGTGGGAAAGAAACCATAGTGAGGTCCAGCATGGATTTTGGGTAGCAAGGCCTGGCTCTCAGTCGATGTTCCGGTTCATCCCAAAAGTGCGGGATGGAATCGAGGGGCAGGCAAGTCAAGTTCTTCTACAATAAAGTTTACTTGGGGGCAATGACATATGCTGAAACAGAAAAGCAACAAACACAAACCTTTGACACAAAGTTGGAAGCACATTATTGGCTAAATTAACATTGTATGCTGTAGCATGTCTCTTCATTGGAACTAGGTCCAGCCCCATCAGGTAATGGCAGCTCAATTCTCCAGAGGTCATCCTGGTTTGACATTAGAATGTTGTATTATTGTGAAGCATGATCTCAAATATAGACGTGTATGTGAGTCAAGAGCCAAAAATATGATCAGAGACAATCAAAGCTCTTGGAAAACTACAAGTCTCAGCCTGTGAACATTTCCAAGTCCAGGCTTTTATTTGCTGGCTGCTTCACCTCACCTCTGAAAGCTCATTTCATGCTCAGCCAACACACTGCACCTGAAACAATATAATATATTCCTCCGTATTTGTCAGAGCAAGACTTCCTATCACCTTCAGCCTTGTCAACACATGGCTGCACAGTCAAACTCTCTGTCGCCTCGAGGACTCAAATAACTGTCAGAACACAAAGAGAGAGTGCGGGCTAACACGAGGGAGCTGTGTACAGATGGAACAGTCATTTGCATAATGCGATCATAATCTTTATTTACTGTAGTGCGGCTGGCCTGCAGGCTGCACTGACTGACAGCCTCAGCTCCACCAGCCCAGGACAAACCAAAAGATGTCACTGTTGCACAAGCCATGTTGTTGTGTGTCACGCTTCAGTCTGTCCCTGATAGACCGCATCCTGGCCAATGATCACAGGCTGCACTTCCTTCTCTGTGTTCATCACCACAGCTGCTGCCTCACATATTCACCATTCCTTCATTCCACCACAAACACAGATCTTGAAAGAAGAAAAGAAAATCTTGCATGAGGAAAAAATTGATTTTTTTTTTCTGTTACAAATTCTTACATATTTTCAGGAAAAAAAAAACATTTCTCTGCTGTAGGAACCAGAGATTCTTCACTTCTTCTTTTATTCCTTCTAGAAAAATGTCTTTTTTTGTTTGTTTTTGTGATCCATTTTTTATTACTTTTTCTATATCTTTTAAACATTACACTGTGAGGGTGCAACAAAATGATATCATATAGCCATATACCAACATGTAACCCAACCATATTCCCACAGTAGAGCTATTTTCTGAACTGACCCTGTCTTCACTCCCTGCCCCATAACCTTAAAATAATCTAGACTACAATGGAGAAAAATGAAAATAAAATGATATATAAAATGAATAAATAATTCTGTACAAACGTTGCTATAACCAGTTACATAGGAAGATATTGGCTATGGCCAGATAAGGAACTTGGGGTATGTTAGGGCGTATTGCTGCTTCTTCATTTTTTGGGGGGGTTTGTTTGTTTCTGTTAAATCTTTTCTTAAGGAAATATGAATCACGCGGTGTAATAAGAAATAGCGTCAAGAGGTTGTGAGGGTTTCAAACAATCCACCAAACAATTAGTAGCAATGATCTGTTATCAATGGTAAAAAGATATTTCTATAGCGAGTAAAGTAGTTAGAGTGGAAGATCATACTCTCCAATCATTGTCACTGTATACCTTCAAACATTTTTGTGTTGAGACAATTATTCAATCAAGACAAGGGATTGGAAGAGAACTAGAAAATTCTTAAATTTTAGGGAACCATTTTATATCACTAAAAAAAAAAAAAATCCCCACAAGAAGAACAAGCTTGGTTACATGATTCATAGGGGGGATATTCCCGACAGTGAGTCTCCGCTTGTATTGATTGATCCCAATAAAGCAAAGCTGTGGATGATCAAGTTGTGACACATAAACTAAACTGACTGTCAAACTGTGCGTTTTCTTCGGAATCGATGATGTTTTAGTCCTGGCTCACTTGTGTCGATGTGTCATCACGTAGCTCGCTCAAACATCACCAATTATTCCTAATGGACAGAAGATAATCTATACTTATTGATCCATTCTCTCCTCTACAGTAACAATTACTGCTTGTCTTCCACTTGCCTGAGTCAGATTGTTCAGTCTGCAGTCAGCGCATGTACACACTCACATATGCACACACAGAGCGCCTCACATAATTATCTATTCAAACACTCCACAGGATATTTTTTCAGTATTTTCTCTAAATGCACACTGCCAATGGCATTACAAACAATGTGTCGTTCCACTTTTGGCATTTTGCAATTCAAAACGATGCGAGCGCTGCCTGAGCTGAATACTGAGGAGCAGAGAGAGGCGTTGCAGCCAGGAACATTAACATACAGGAAGCCATTATCACATCTGGCCTTTGCAGCCAACAGGAAGGCTGCTGAGCGAGTCTGTGCATCAGTGTGTTTTGCATGCACGTTTCAGTCTCACTGCATGTTTCTAACCCTGTGTGTCCCTGTTAATTGTTTTCATGCATGAACACGAGCGCACATGTAAGAATTCCATCTACATGGTCGCATGCTAGGTATGCGTGTGTGTGTGTATCTTTATAGGTACATTTGCATAAAGCAGATGCAATACATGCTTGTATTTGGTGTGTGTGCCTGCTGTAAATTACGTGTGTGTGTGTGTGTGTGTGTGTGTTTCCCCGTCCCCCACCTTTCAGATTAGAGGCTTCTGTAATGGTCCTACAAAGGTCAGGGTTTTTCAGTGGTTGGGATGTAGCGGTAGGCTGTGTTTAAAGGTCACCACGCCACACCATCGCATTATCTCCCTGCCATTTCATACCAGTTCAGTCTGTCTGATTGATTTTAAAAAAAAAATAAAGCTTCACCTCCTCCAAGCCTCATTTTGGCTGCTGTTTCTTTCACAGTGAAAGCAGGGAGAACGGAAGAGAGGATGGGGGTTGAATGAGGTAGGAGGAGGGTGTGTTGTTGCAGCTTTGCGAGTCTTAGACCCGAAGAGAGGCGTCTCTAGTTGTCCTGCCTCTGATGGCGACGATGACGCACGTTCAGCGCCGTACGGGTGGCTGGGTTTTTGTCGTGGTTCATTATGATGCGGTGGGCTCCATCTGAGCAGGTGTGGAAATCAAATATCATGTTTGGCCTGGTGCTTTGGCTTTAACGTGGCAGTGTAAAGAGTGAGGGAGTGTTTGTGGTGCATGGTGCAGCTTGGTATCTGCTGCCCTCCAGCCCAGAGAGGGAGGAGGTCTGTTGGCTCATTAGACATTTTTGTAAAATAAATGTAATATTTTTGATTTTAGCACTAAAATGATAACTTGATTATTTTTACACTGACTCTTGGTACATAGTGCTTTTTTCCCCTCTAGTTGTCAGTTATTTAATCATGAATACAATAAATAAACATAACATTTGTTGGCTGTGTTCCTGGTGGCCAAAGGATATCTTCACATTTTTGACCCCATGACCTTCCCTCTAGTGCCACAATCAGGCCAATGTTTGCAGTCTTACACACACACAGAAGAAGAAAACTACAACAGTGAACATTTAAATAGCAAGTCAAATAGCAAGCATAAGCTGAATCATGTTCCACATATAAAACACTTTCACACTTTCAGGACCAGACTATAGAGGGTATGTTTCAGACTCAGGTTCAGACTTATTTTAAACATTGTTTATGAGACAGAATTGTCTGAAAATACACAGTTACTGAGGTAAGCCACTCCTAAACTTAAACCAGGCTTAGATTACTGTGTACACATCAGCTCTAGACTGGCTTCATGGAACTGCTCAATCTTGGTTGAAGTCATTACGCTGGGATCAAAAAAGGAAATGCCAGTTTTCTTTGAAAATTTCATCTACATGTACATTTTTCATAATGATAAAAACAATGTATGTGATTTATACTGGCTGAGCCTTTAAGGTAGGGTGAGGCAGGTTTCTTTACATGTTTCTGTAGTAAAATTCTCCCACAGCGCAAAGATTCAATTATTTAATCTGACATGCACAAAACAACACGAATAACCATATTGGCCACCTGTCGATATGATTGACAAATCTTATCATGTGAGAGGTAGATTCAGCCACAGCTGATTCTTAATGAAAGACCAGTATTGACTCATGGATGTATTGGTGTAACGCTGCTAAAACACACTCTTCATGTTGTCTGCACACATGATAACTGGCACAGCATCAGGATCTATGCACAACCACCAGCAGCATAATAATCAGATCAGCCAATCCCCATGCCTCCTTCAACAATGGCTTACGTAGATCACTGCTGTCAAACTGCTTTTACACACTGTCACGGCCATTAGCCTGCACAGGCCTGAGTGGCTTCTCGCTAAGACAGAAGGGGGGCGGGGGGTGTGGGGGGGGAATCAAAGCAAATGGAAAACATTCACTGTGACTGTTTGCCCTGTACCACGTCCAAAATGACTAAAGTAGAAAAGCATTACTGACAATTATGGCACAACTCTTGTGTTTGTCAGTTTCCAATGTTTTGTTTTTCTCTCTCTCCCTCTCGTTCTCTCCCCCTCCTCTCCATCCATCCTCTCTGTCTAATGTTGAATGAATTGCTCTTGTTCAGGAAACTGCTGCTAACGGTGGCAGGCAGCTCCGAACATGTTCCATTTAAAGAGAGAGAGAGAGACAGACACAGAGAAAGATTAAATGGGGGAACTTGGCCACCTGGATGAATGCAGGGACTGAACAATTAAAAATCAATTTAACGTCAAAAAGCTTTGCCTTCTAATTAGGACCGCCTGCAGGCCAGAGGGGCTTTTCTGTTGAAGGGCACTGCTTTTTTTTTTTTTTTTTTCCTCCTCGCACATTGTTTCATATTTGTGTTAATGTTTCCCCCCCCCAACTATCTCATTGTTTTTCATCCTCTGCTTACATGCCCACATAATGATAATGCAGCAGTAAATAGTGTATTATTCAGACACAGGCGAGTACAATAGGCCTAAATGTATCTGCCAAAATGGAGAGACGTCTGTTTTGATTCTCAGCAGGTGTGCGGTGTTTGGACCAGTCTTTATTCTGATGGAGATGACAATGTCCCATAGAGCATGAAACTCCACAGTGTCGTTTACAGCATGAAACACAGAGCTCACGCGGCAACATATACACAAATGTTGCGGGAAAACAAATGAAGGTGCTTTCAGTGTGATCTGAAAAGCCTGATCCAGCACTTAGATTCTTTAAGAGGGGCACTGAAGATCTGTCAGATCTGACAGTCTGGGTGGTTGCATGTTGTTGATCCTGTCACAGCGATGCGAGTGCTATGTTTTGATTGATTTAACCACAGTGTTTCACATGTAAAAGAAATGACAAAAGAGCAATGTGATATTCTAGACACTAAGGTCTCAAACATTTTCATGCTTTCTACTCTCACATATTCACTAGGGCAGCATATCTTTAGCCCTGAATGTGTGAAGAGTATTAACATAATCATTCTTATCGTTAATATGTATATTAAAAGGTTGTGCGCTAGGCGGGTGATGTTGGGTCGAGCTATGCTGGCTATTATGTGAGATCACTTCAAAATCTATTCACGATAACATCCCGCACTAACAAGTACAACAAAACAAATCTTTTCACAGGTTACATTTTGACTTATTGCAGCATTTATCTCACTTCATTTTTTGCATTTCTGCCTTAATTGGAGAATAATTAGGGAAACAGGAAACATGGGGGAGAGAGAGAGTAAGGTGTGACATGCAAATGTTGTGACATGCACTGTGACGATTTGACCACCAGAGTGCTCAGTGGCTGCCATTTACCTACCTACCTACTATATGTATGACTCTGTGTGATCACACTGTCCTGAGAAGATGTCGATGTAACATTTCTGGCGACTGACCATCATCATAACAGTACCTGTGCTCGAAAACCACCCTTGGGGAAATATCAACTTTGTATGTAAAATATGTAATAACCAGATAATCAGATTTCAACACATAGCTTAGCACATTTATGGTTCCTAATGGATGAACCCTTTTGATTTATCATCCTTATAACCTTCCCTGAAGCATGATTATCTCTATACTGATGAAGCTCTAGACTAGTGCAATCGACAGAATGCAGTTTGTTCCATCTTTCGAATTATATGATGAGTACTGAAGCCACTATGGGCCACTGGAGGGGCTTTTAGCCTTGTTTATTTAATCCATGCTTATTTATTGATGTGTGGTCTATTTCTTTCATTTCTTTTTAATGAAACACACTGCAATGAGTACAGCTGTCTGGGCATCCATGTTTTCTTTATACAGTACTTCTGCTCTGCCCCACTGCATTGACTTCAAGAAACAATCCATGAGGAAGAAGTCTATCCGTCAGACAGAGACTTTCTGAGCCACCACTGTGGCCGCCCACTTAACTGCATGTTAGAGTGTAGTGGGGGCATGGAATACATTTGCACAAATTGAAATAATTTGCCTACCAGATAACTTTGTTTTTATTTTTGTTGCTGTTTTTTTCAGTTTCTAGCAGTTTAATGATAATATGTATCTGTGCAAATAGGTCTTGAGCCATGAGGCTGTTGGTTTATAGTCTGACCACATGCAAAAAATGAGGATCGGAATCCAAAATCCTCACTTGAAACAAATGAATAGGCATCTTCCAAAGGTGCAATCTGTTTAGTTCAAAATTCCCTCTGTGCTTCCACAGAATGTGTTTACTGTCTGCGCAGAAAAAATCCTGTTGCCAGGACACAACACTGACAATGAACCTCCACACGACTGTTTTTGCTCTGTTTAATACATGTAGGGGGTTTCACAGCCACAGCCTTAAAATAGAAAAGTAAATTTTAGGTAGATATCATTGTGTAACTGACATTACACAGACTGTCTACTTGTTAGCTCATTACAATAAAAGTCAGACATAATCCCACTCTCACATTTTTTCCCCAGACATTAACAATATGTTAGTCTGTCTCTTAATACTTTCTGACCTCCCTACCCTGTCCGTGGCCCATTGGTTCCTACTGAGTACACGTACCTTTAAGAATAGCTCACAAATATATTAATATGAGATCATGTATTTATTGGGGTTTAATCCACGTTTGTTGCTCTTGGAGTGTTTAGAGCTGCAGGATGTTGTATCTGGGCTTGAGTCAGAATAAACTGCAGTGTGTGGCAAGCAAGGAACATGTCATCCAGTGCAACAGTGATGTGAAGCAAAACATAGAAAATCACGACATGGATCAATTTAGAAAATGTTCAGTCAGTGTAAAACCTTCATTTTTCTTTCTGTTTTCTTGTGTGTATCATTTTGTTCAGTTGACTCCCAAACATATACGCTGTAAAATGTAATAGTAGTATTTTATGTGGAGATACAATCTTTGAGTATGTATACAAAGAGATGTCAGTATATAGAGTGCATTATTCCTGAATCTAATTTGATGTGAGTGTGGGTTTGGGAGTGGGCATAGACAGATGGTGCAAGCCACTTTATGTTTTTTCTTTCTTTTCTTTTTTTTTTTTAATCACTGATGCTCTGTAGAATGTCCCAAATGTCACTGCTGCTAATGTGGTTGAATATATGCATGTATGCTAGATTTATATTCTACTGTTCATAGATGGAAGGTGTGCATACAATGCCTTAATTTGACTCTAAAGCTCTCTAACACATGTGACTGCAGTTGTCCACTCCTACAAACATGATAATTCTTAACCCACTGTTACAACTCAGACTACATTCAATGATAGGCCTCAATTAAAAGTGGGTGTAATTATCAACAGCTCTCAGAGAGCTGCCCTGTAACCTGTGAAATCTAATTAAGTCCCAGACTTTGTTTGGCAGAAACAAACAAAAACAGCATTACTAATCAATTAATGAGAAATAAGATAAATGAGAATGCGGGGAGAAGCGTGATACAGGGCTGAAGTGCTGAGATAACGACTGGAGAAAAAGAAGACATGCTGGCATGCTGAATCCACATCCAGCTGCTCTCAGCGGTGGCTCTGGTGCCACAGAGAATACACCCCTCAGAGGTCACTGTCTCTGTTGCATTGTGTGTGTGTGTGTATGTGTGTGAGTGAGTGTACACTTAAGCCTACAGAAACATTCTGGCCATTTAAAACCAATGTCATGCAGTTCCATGATAGATTTGCATAGTTTATGTCCATAGTAAATTGCAGCATAGTGAGGCTTCAGCAGCCTATTGTTAAAATATTAAAAACATAGCCTCCAGGTAAGCTGGTGCTCATAAAGCTCATATAAATGTGTATATACATGATTTACATAAAAACAAATGTAGCAAACCGGGTAAACCATCAGCAACAAGTCTTAAGTCTGCCCATTAGGTACATGTAGAAATCAACCTGATTGTCACAGTACATTGTAGACCTTTTAAATAATTACTGCATTTTATGCGAAACGTGCTCCACTCCACTAATGCCCACGCCTCACTTATAATTAAAAGGCCTACAGTTTTTTTCCATTTAGTAGCACAGCATTAACTTCACAAAGAGTCTACAACAAAGTTAACATGCTCACAGTGACATTGTTACCATTCTGACGTTTAGCAGGTTAAATGTACACCATGTTAGTTTAGCGTGTTAGAGGGCTAACAACTGCTAAGTAGACAATAATTAGTTTTGCAGGTATTTATGCATAAACCAAAGCATAGGACCAAATAGTTGACTGTGAACAACTCCTAACCCAACTGACAGAGGGTTTTTAGTGACATGAGTTTGTAAATAGAACCCATTACCCTCATCAGGTTATTTATTTATTTATTTTTTTGTTAACAATGCCACACATCTACAGGCACATTTTGAATAAGGGCAGAAACATAAGACATTTTCACAGATGGAGGTGTAGTGTCCTGCATAGCAATCCCCTGGTCATAAGGGGAGTGACAGTATGATGGCTTGAAGCTATTAGGTCATTATACTCATGCTCCCTAGACTATGCTACTGCTTTGGCACGGGCACCATGAGGTCTTGCTAATCCCTTACAAAGTAACCTGATCATGGGCAGTGGCATAAATAGGTGTTAGGAGGGCCTAATATTAGCAGCCTGCTGGCAGACCAGGCAGCACTAAACAGTCTTGACATGAGTGAAAGGTCTGGACAGTCACAGGCACATGTCCTCTAGAGGATTTTTGAATTATATTAAAACGACTGTTCGCTTTAAAATTACTGAATACCATCAACATCATTTGAATGCCAAAGACAAAGTTGTAATGACAGAGGTAATATTTTTCATTTCTAAGTCAGCATATGGTGTACATGAGTCACTACTTCCTGTCTTCCATCCTGAAGCTTGGCCATATGATCCAGACCCACTTATTCCACTCAAACCCATACAGACTCAGAGGACAGAGTGATTGCTTGGACCCCACTCTAACAATAGCAAAGGTAGCCATCTGTATAAGATATTTGCTTGGACACAGTTATAAATGTAAACAAGTACATTGCCAGTCGTGAATCCCTGACAATCTATTGAGGTTCCTTCCTCAGTACACTGCTCCTCAGTGCACTCCTCTAGGTAACTTAATAGAAGCCACGGCACAATATGATACATATTATGTACCATGTTGCAAGATCAACAATATTCACGCCTAGGTTTTTTTTTTTTTTTTTTTCGGTTTGTTTTTTTCACTGGGTGCTCCTTTAAAGTGTCATTATCCAATCCCTTCCCCACAGAGGTGCCCCAAGGATCGGTATTGGGGATCAAACCTCCATAGATCCCAGTATCTGCTTGTGTTGCTTCTCAAATCACTGCTACGCAGACAACACCCCACTATGTCTGTTGTATGACCCGACATGTCTCTCACGCACTCTAAATAGTGCAGGTTAATGTTGAGATGGAGACTGAGATGTGAGTGACACAGTAATCTTCAACCATAGGGCCACTGTGAAAGCACCATCAGAAGATGATGTAGTTTTTATTTTATGCCAAAATCATAGTTTCTTAACATGCAGAACATGGGAGAGCATTTAAACCACAGAAGAGGGATTAACAAAGTAACACAACAGCAGGGGGATTAGGAGTGTTTCTGCTGTTTCCCTAATGAGACTCTCTCCACTCTCAATCCCTCCATTAGCTTTGGGCTTGAAAGCATCTAAGACCACTTGTCCACCCTCTACCTGTATATCCAGCAATACTCCATCATATTAACATTCACTCTCATATTACATTCATCCCCCACCCACTTTCTCCATCTGTCTCTGTCGCTCTCTTTAGCTTCCTCTGTCTCTACAGTTCAGCTCAAATCTGTTTACTGGCACAATCAACATTTATCAGTATTAAATTCATTTAAAATATATTTCAAATGTCATTTCTTTACTGTTCTGTTTTAGGAATCAGATTTTTTCTTGACCTTTTTATTTCTTTTTTCATTTATTTTTACTTAAATCTTTTGACCCTCTACCCTCACTATAACTCTATCATTCTTTTTAAATTATTATTATTCTCTTGGTTTCTCTCTTTGACATATTGTATTTGTCTGTTTACATACCCACTGAAATTATAATGTTAAACCTAACTTAGACAATACAATTATAAACACATTATTCATAGATAATATTAAATGTGTCTAAAGCTGGATAAATATGTTTTGCACCCAAACAGTTGCAAGGCCTATAGCTGCTGAATTATACACATAAAATCCTCTATTGGCTTGTAAACAGCACCAGCCAATTTCCTTGGATCTGTCTCACCAAGAAACATTAGTGTTACTGAGCTAATGTGGGTTTTAATACCATTCTATAAAGTGATTTCAACTAGAGCTTGGCTGACAATGGATTTTTTTTAGCTGATATTTGTTTGTTTTTAATAAGCACAAATCATAAATATTAGGATAACTTTAAATTAGTAATTTAAATAATTAGTAATTTAAAATAAATGTGACCAAGATATACCACAGTGTAAAATATACTTGGCAGTGCTTTCTAGTGAACAGGCTGTGTAATGGAAATATATCTTTGGCATTTCTGTACTGACATTTCTTGTTATTTATCAGCTGACATGCACTGCTAATGCCAGTTTATCTGGCATCAGCAGCGTATATTTTATCTGCCATATATTTTATCTGGTGCTAACAACCTCTCCAAACTAGACAAACATATTTGTCCCTACTCTTGGAAACTATCCATAGGACAGAACCATCAGCAAGCTTACTGGAACTTCCTTTGCCACAATAAAAAGCATGCAGTTACGTTTGTTGAACAATTCATAGTTTGGTTAGCTTTAGACACAGACATTTTTCTCTTTTAAACTGAAAAACACTCACCATTCAACAAAGATCCTGGTGTCAAAAGTAATGCCAAACAAGATGACAACACACAATATAATAATGACTTCCTGATTTCCAAACACTATGCATACAGTAAGTGGATCTGCTGACAGACACACAATTTAATTAATTGTGTCCATGGTTAATCAAATTAATTAATGTTAATATTTGAACTTGAAAATACAGCTTGATCAAGATCGTGTGAAGATCCAGGAAGCAGAGAAGACTATCCAGGATCTCCATCTTCAGCTGAAGGAAGTCCCGGTGAGCTCTTCGCCAAGACCGAGTCCGGAAGCTGCAAACAACATGGATCTCAGTTTCAAGCTGGAGGACAACCTGCCGAACAACATGGTGAGCCTGGATGTAAACACGCCAGAGTTTAAATTCAATGATCCAGAAGAAGACGCACCGAAAGATGAGGACCGGATGGAGCTTTTTGACAAAAAAGAGGAGGAGAAGATATTACAAGAAATTACAGACACTACAGTCCATCAAATGCAAGAGGAGAAAGACACCACTCAGAAAAGCCAGACAGCAGACAGTGCCAAGCTCCAGGCTGCTATGAATGTGGCTGAGGAGATGGATAACAAGTCAAATGAAGAGAGCCACAACAGACCCAGAAGGAGAAACTGGTTTGTCAGGATGTTTCGACGTAGATGGGTGCAATAAACCAGTCATTCGCTCTCTAACCCCCTTAACGCCTGCCCCCAATCTTCTCCCCTAACTCTGCACTCCCCATCCTCTCATAACCAGTTTTGAAAGACTTTCAATTTAAATATTTATCCTGGATTATTACCATCAAACAGGACAGCACGGTGGTGCACCAGCAAGAAGGTTCCAGGCTCGAACCCTGGTTTGACTGGATCATTTTTGTGTGGAATTTGAAGTTGTTCTACCTGTGCCTATGTGGGTTCTCTCCAGGTACTCCAGCTTCCCACAGTCACAAAAGTACTAAGATTGAATGCTACAAATAGCACCAGACTTCTGGTGTTGTATTTATTGTTGCATAATGCAAATGTGTCTCATTCAATAAATACAGTACATCTTACATTTATTTCAACTTTTACTTTTTCATCACTCTCTGATCGTGTAAGAAGTTTGCAGAACTGTAGTTATTTGATATGACACAATAATCTAATGTGTCTACCTGTTCTGTAAACCTGAAGATCATTAAACAATATATATTTTAACAATGCAGCCAAGATTGGCACATAAGGAGGGCAGGGATAGTTAGTTAAAACCATAAATATTCTCTCTTAAAATATTAAGCCTCTCATAAGACACCTTATGTGTAATACTAAAATCAAAACTATACTACTAAAATTGACTTAGCTCTGTGTTCTCCATGGTATAATCAAAGCAAATTAAGTTTTTTTTTTTTTAAAAAGAGGCCCTGTTGGCCTTTATTCACCAAACACAGCAGCACATCACAATAATAGTAGTGTGCCATGACTTTTATTCATAATTTCTTCACAAAAAATTCCACGTTGTAAATTCCAAACTTATTTGAGTGAGATTTATGGGGTTTTCTGAATTAACACGACAATTACACACTAATTATATTACGATGAATAATATCTTTATACAACATTCACATTTTCAAGTTATTCCGCAAACATCTTATGTGACTTTCAAAATAATGAATAGGTTTCCATGGCTAAGCAGTTACTGAGACTTTTAAACTAATATCCAGCTGTAGGTACCGCATGTTTCCTCAACCGACAGCTTTCTGTATTTGTATTTTCAAAATTTAAAACTGTCTGTACTGCATGACGGGGAGAGCCCTGTGTTGTAGGGAATGGATCAGAAGAAAGAGGGGAAAAAAATGACTGTAAAGGGTCTGATGAAATAGAGGAAGGAAAAAAAGGAAAAGAAAGGGAGTAAGATATGAAAATGTATATATATTCATGCATGTATGAATAAATATGTGCACAATAATAATATAATAACAGCATCTTTCATCAGTTGGTTGGCCCCCACACCCCCAGCAGTATACTACGATTTTTCTTTTTTTTTCTTTCCCCTTGAGTGTGTCAGACAGGCTCTTTTATTCTGATATAAAGGAAGTTGTTAAAGTATTCCCTCTACTCAGAGACTGAAGTTAAAGCCTAGGCCTAAATATACTCATCCAGCTTTGGGAACACTGTGGGACGATGCACCTCACTTCATCAGGTCGACAGGTCACCTTGTTGATTTTTTTTACCTAACCTGCGAGCTTCTTGTTCTGAATCCCCCTGGAAATAATTAACAACAGCGAGAATTATTCATCCCCACGATTTACCGTCACCTCTTACCATCACAGATCCTAATAACAAAGTTCTGCATGAACGCATCGACTGTCAGCTGATAAGACTTGGCACAGTGTGGCTCAGTGCACCCAGACAAAGAATTTATTTTCCATCTGCCAAATGAATGGATGACATTAATAAAGATGATGAGTTCAAATGAATTTAATGAGTGACAGTAATAAAGATATCTCCATTCCAAAACATAGCCAAGCAGGGCTAATATTGAACACATAATATCACCTCCCTTTTCTCGCTTTTTCTTTCTCTTCCTCATTCCTCTTTTCCTCTCTATTGCTTCTCTTCTTCTCATTGTCTTCCTCTTCTATTCATCCTTCCTCCTCCTCACTTCCTTATCCTGTTCTTCCTTATCCTCTTTTCTTGCTGTATCTTCCCTGTTTACTTTTCAGGCTTTCCATCCTTCATTGACTTTTTCTTCTTGCTGTATCCTCTCCTGCCTCTTCTTCCCATCATGCCTCGTTCTCCTTTCCCTTTCTCATCTCTTTCATGCCACTATTGTCCACCTTTCATCACTTCTTTGTGTACTTGAAATCTTCCCTTCTCCAGTATTACTTTCACCGTGTCCCCCTGTTCGCTTTCCTTCCAATCAGACCCATCCTTACAGGTAGGCCCCCAGGGAATTGAGATGGTACTGAATTGATAAAATTTCTGTTGTCACAAACTGGGCTTCAACAATTGCTGAAAAGTGACAAAAACTAATGGTTGTTAGGACTTCCAACAAAAATACTGTTTCTGAGTCCTGTTTTCAATGTACCGCAGTGCTGTGTCCTGTGTCGTCTAAATAGATCTGAGTCCAACTTTTACTACATGGATACATGTAGAAATTGCTTCGGCAGATGATCACATCATAATAAAGTTGTGAATGTTGCAGCAGCCCCTCACTACATTTAAATTAGAATTCATCAGGACGGAGCTGCAAATAAAACATATGACAAAACTGTTTCTTCCTTCCTGCTGCCAATATCTTGAGAATGAGAGAATAACTGCAGTTTTCTTTCCTTCCTTTTCCTCCCTCATCCTTTGACTGATGTATTTTTCTTCTCTTCATCCAATACTCTTTCATGCCTTCTGTTCCCATCCTCCCTCAACCTCTTTCACATCCATTCTTTGGTTTTCCTCCTTCTTGTCCCTCCTTCCCACTCTTGCTGTTTTCCTTCCTTCTTTACCTCTGCCTCTCCTCCACTCTCTTGTTCTGTCGCATCCTTACTTCCTTTTACCATCAAATTCCTCCCTTGTGTTTGCTCCTGTTTTTGCTATTTCAATCTTTCCTCCTCCCCATTTCCTTTTTCTTCTTCCTTCTGCCACTCTCTTCCCTCCGTGTCTCCTCCCTGTTTCTCCTCATCCAGAAGGACTCATTATGGAAGACTCTGTTATTGTCCTGCCTGTGTGTGTGTCACGCACACACAGACACACACACACACACACACACAGAACAACACACTGTAGTGATGGTTTACGGGGGCTGGTTAATTATTTAGGAAAACAAAGTGCTACAGTTTCCTTTCCTGGGGACACAGGCATGTTTAATCTCCATAATGTTTCAGAGGGAAAAAAAACATACACAAAAACATTATCTACCTATTTATTTGGAGTATTGCTATTTTCAGCAGATATCTGAGTGGGCTTTCCTTAATCAATAGGCTGCCTCAACTGGATGTGAATGCTGATGTTACCGGGTAGTCCTTGTGGCCTAACAGTCATGATCAGGACCTATCAGTGGCTGAACACTGCGTCCAATACATCTCTTTTGTACTGATGGTCCACCACTCAATTCTTAGGGGTCTCTGATGCAGTTGATGCTTTTCATGTCCAACTTTATATGATGCACCTAATTATTCCCAAAACATGAGTGCTGGTGTGTACAACAAAACATTGTTTTAAATGCATAGAACTTTTGGGGTACTGTGTCTAAAATGATGCAGAGGACATCTAGAATATTTCCTGTTGCTGGAATTTTGTAGCCACTTCATTTCAGGTTGTTTCATATATGGATAAAATCCAGATGAGATTCAAGACACTTTCATTACACTCACTGAACACCTCATTAGGAATCATTTGTACACTTGCTTTTTTATTTAATAATCTAATCAGTGTATCATTGCAGTGTAATGCGAAAATCATACAAATACAGGTCAGGAACATCAGTTAGTGTTCACTTCAAACATTCGCAAAGTTTCTAAAAACTGCTGATCTGCTCAGATTTTCACATACAGTGGTATCTAGGGGGGATTTAAATCCAGTGAGAGGCAGTTCTGCAGACAGAAATGTGTTGTTGATGAGAGAGGGCAGAGGAGAATGGTCAGACTGGTAGGAACTGACAAAAAGGCTACAGTAACATAACCACTCTTTACAACTGTGGTAAGCAGAAAGCATCTCAGAATGTACAACACGTCAAACCTTGAGCCAAGAACAGAAATCTGAGGCTGCGTTGGACACACGCTCACTGGACAGTTAAAGGCTGGAAAATGTAGCCTGTTCTGATCAGTCTCAGTTTCTGCTGAATCTGGCATCAACAACATGTACTATATCTAAGGATCCACCTTGTGTTAACAGTCCAGGTTGGTGGTGGCGGTGTAATGGTGTGAGGATTATTTTCTTGCCAATCTTTGGGCTCCTTAATTCTGATCAATCATTGTTTGAATGCCACAGCCTATATCTGAATATTATTGCTGACCATGTGCATTCCACAATTGCCACAATTCAATCCATCTTGAATGCCTTTTAGATGCATTTAAATTAAGCTTTGATGAGATCAGATAGCAATCTGATCCACTCTAGATGTATACAGTGAAAGAGAGTAAGTACAGCAGTTGGGTTAATTTCATATGGCCTTAATGAAGAGCTGAAACAAGCTGATAAACTGTATGTATGATGATGTCCGACAAATTGAAATTATATGATTTCTGTGGTCACTGGTTGGTCTGGTGTTCACAGACACCTGATGTTGTCTGTCTCTGCTCCTCATTCAGTCTCTTGTCTAAGATACTTGCTGTTTCACTGATGCAGTGTTTCCCACAGCTGTCATAATGTGATGTAACCTCTGGCCCAAGGCACCGGGGAGTACTCACTGTATTATGTAGGGAACGGTGGTTGGGGGAGTTACTTCAGACACAGCCCTTCACATGAAAGTGTACAGACAATGGATAGAATGGAACTTCACCTACAATATTTTATTTTCACAGAAGGACCCATTTTGACATTGTCAAAGATACAACAGCTTTGCCTAGACAAACATTTGCATTGAACTTAATGCAGCATTTTTGACTTGTCAACTATCTGTCATGCCACTGACTTTTATACGGTTCAGCTGCAACAAAGTGCTACGACTCCATTATTTAGACTCTTAGCGTCCACACCAGCTGTGGGAATGTGGTGCATTGTGTGGGTCTGACATCTGTGGTTTGTGATCATCTTGCATCTATATTTTTGTCAGTATCTGAGTGGTTTTATAATCTAATGTAGAGCAGGGAGGACTGAGCGCTTTCTTTTACAGCAGCCTGATTTACATAGAGGCGCTAAATAACCCCTCTGTTGTGTTCTGGTCAAATTTGACTGATTTACAAATATTCTGCTTGAAAATGTTGTTTATTTCACTGGCTTTCACAGGCCTCATGAAGTCCTCCATACAGATCACATGAACACAAAAAAATAAAATAAAATTTGACCATTTTCATTAAGTTTTGTCCATCTGTGGTGTTCAAGGTCAAAAATGGGTGAGACTACATTTAAGAGCAAAAAATTGAAAGCTTAGGAACATGTCCATCCATCAAATGGACTTCCAGTCCCACACACACACACACACACACACACACATATACACAAAGCTCACCCCCCTTGCATTTCCTGGGAACATTTCCTGCAGACAAAATATTATAATTATATATTACTAGTTTGGTGCCTGTTCAAAATGTGCTTTTCAGTAGGGGCTGATTGCTTGGCCTCCATAAATCTAGCTTGCAGCTTTCTTGAGAGCATCATCCAAACAACTTCACAGTGTTCATTTCGAAAGTCTAACCTTTCAGTATGATCTGGTAGTTCTCACTTTATAAAGTTGGTCAAGTCTGGACATGCAAGATTACCCATTACAGAAACATACTGAATGTATGGGGGTACAGAGCCCCTATGGGGCCAGTGAGGGAAAAAAGATCCATGTGTAAATGTGTAAGCTCTGGGTTTATAGCTGTGCTTTGGTATTCATTGTCCATGCACTTAGATTTTGTTAACTGCACCCTTGAATCCATACACTCCGATGACTTGGTTTGCATGTCAAAAGCACATGTACGGGCAAATTGTCTGGGTGTTGCATTGCCTTCGTAGTGTAGTTCTGCCTTTTTCTTCATGTCAGGTAAGATGTATGAATAGTGATGAATAGCAATGTTTGAAGAATTGCTCATCCAGAAAACAGCCAACCCTCCGGTTCCTTGAGTCTTAAGCAATACACATAGCAAAGTTCGAAGCTGATCGACTGAGTGGTTGCTGAGAAATACAGAAATACAGACAGACAGACAATCACAACATTTTTTCAATCATACACAATATGTCTCTTGCAGCTCTGGTATATAAAGCTTCCTTTGAGCATTACCTACATTTCATTTTGTGAGACCACAATGACCAAATGATTGATTCTGCATTAGGCTCTATACTAGATATAGTTGAGCTCATTCCAGTCGTTACTGCCCTCCACCCAACTGCCCTAAATCTCATTGTGCATGTTGGGAGAAATACCACCAGATTCAGCCAGTCAACGAGGTTTCAACAGGATTTTGAAACACATTTTTTATGGCTTTATTCTAACTCAGAGGATGGGCTGTGAAGATTTTAGTTGTCTTTTTAGCATACATTTTCAGTAGCTACTGGCCATGGTTCATCAATGACAGATGGTTGGTTTACCTGGTTGACAAAAGGCTTACACAGAGGGAACAATTTTCATCTCAACCGCAAAGGCACTGATTTCAAACATTTCCTTTCATCTGCAGGCTCTCTGACTTTCTGGGAGGATATGTTGAAATAGCTATCCATTTGTTTTCACCCACATTTATGTATGAAGCCCTTATTCCACCCAATAATCTGCCCATTCTGTCCTGTCACCACTGTATTGCATCAAATTCACACAGCACAACTTACTCTATACCTGTTGTAATTACTAATCAACGTGTGCGTCACCAAAATGTGATAAATAATGTTGACGATATGAAAACTAAAACAAACAAATAGCCAACAACAACAAAGGCAACAAACAAAAACCACAGTCTAACCCCCCAAAATCTGAAATGAAATATCTGGTCATTGTCAAGTTCATCATCATCAGCCAACTAACTAAAAAACCAGGAATTTCTTAACAGAAACATTGTTTGACAGCAATGACATTGTTATTAAAAAGCCCCTTCTGGCTCCATTACAGCTGATTTTACAATCCTGTTTTCACCAAAGTTATATCCATGCTATATTCCCCTACCTGTACACTCAATCCTTTATAGTATATAGAAAATACCATGTAACATATCTTAGCACAGGTAATATCCATTCCCCTTTATGTTTCGTAACCGGCTTTTTATTAACATTTGGCTTTTATTTGCTGGAGCTCTTATTTAAAAACTGGATTTATTTGGGTAATTATGGTACAGTATGTTTAGCTGTTTGGTGAAGCATTATGTTTTACAAAACTGTCCTTTTCCAGCCACTGGGCTCCACCTTTGAAACACCTACCTGCCTCTGTGTGCCTCTCTGTTCTTGGTTCTAAATCCACACACCAAAGCTTGTGCGATCTTTTTTTTTTTTTTTTTCTAGGTAGTGTTTATGGTAAATCCAATATTTCATGACTGCAGCATAAGTGGACCTTGCAGCTTTTCATCTGCTCACATTAGTCTGTCGCCTCTAGTTTCAAGGCTGCACTGATTGCCAAACATCAAAGTCGGGGTTCAAACACTCAGCCGAAAAGCCATGTGATGTTACCTGCCCGGATTCATTGCCAAAAAGGGTGCTGGCAACTGAGGAGAGCGCTCATCAAAAGACAGGAGAAGCCTTTAGACATCATTAGTCTGGAGTGCTGTACACTGTGTGGATGTGTCAAACACACAAAGTGGGTGTTCTTGTGTGTATGAGCATGGGCAACAGTGCTCTCTGTATTTAAGTGTTGACACTTCGATTGTGTGTGACTGGTTGGTATGAGATTATGAGTTAACTTTGTGTGTGACATGTCTCACATGAATGTAACTTCTATTCGTGTGCCAGTGCATCGTTGTCATGCACGTGCCTCGTGTGTATGCATAAGGCATAACTATGTTTTTTAATTTTTTTTCCCCAACTGGATTCCCAGAGTCCAGATGCTGGTAGTGGAGGCAGATTGGAGCACAGTGATGATGAAGAGGCGGTGGACTGTGTAATAGTCACATAACAGTTGTGTATCAGTATAAAAATTAAGATTTTGACCAAATAGACAGATGACAGAAAAAAATGTTAATGAGAAGACCTGCATGAAACCACACAAAATTTGCAAATTAAAGGACAGAATATGTAAATACGGTGCCTCCCAAAACAGTTACAAATCACGTATATAACAATAAAAATTTGGTTATGGTTATGGACTATATATATATATAATAGAAGCACTCATTTACTCATTCATGTGTATAAGTATAAGTTTGCATTAGCACATGGATAGTTGTTAGCTAATGCAAGATAAACTGAGATGCATACATGATGGTTAGCAAACATGGGATGATGAACTCGTCGTCTTTCTCTCCTCCCCCTTCTCCTTCTTCTCTCGCCTCATATTGCTCTACGATTAGACCTCAGATCAGATGTGACCTAATCTTTGCTTGTCCCCTCCTCCGCCTCTCATCCTTTTTCTTTAAAACCTACTTTGCATCCCCCACCCACCCATCCAGCATTAGCGTCTTCATTTCCCCCCTTGCTCCTTTCTCTCTCACACCCTCACCATTGTCCTCTTCCTCTCCTCTTCTCCTTGTTGCTCTTCCTCTCCTCTCCTCAGTATCCCCCTCTCCCTCCATTACTTCTTCTTGTCAACAAAAGTCTCTCTCAAACATCCTCTCTCTGTCCATCCCCTTCTCCTCCTGCAGTCTGACCTCCCTTTTCTTCTTCCTCTCTCAGTCCTCTCTCTTCATCCTTCTTAGTCTTTCCTCCCAGTGTCCCATCAGGCCAAGGCAACCTAATTAGGAGTGTTGTGCCTGTTAGAGGGCTCAAACACCACTCCTGTTTATTGCAATTAGCACGGCCATTAACAAACACTTCACAACACCGGGGGGCGCCGTGCTCTGCATTATTTATAAAGGGAGGGAGAGGAGGAGAGGAGAGGGGGAAGGGAGGACAGGGTGTAGCTACTGTCTTGTCTCCTGGCTTCCTTCTCCCCTTTCCTTTCTTCTTCCGCACTCACCTCACTTTCCTCCTCTTACCCCTTTCACCCTTTGCCTCTCCATCCCTCCCCCACTTCCCTACCATTACAGAACCAATCATTAACGTCCACACGTGGGTTTTCCACAGCTTTGAAGCCTGTTCTTCTAATAGAAATAAACAGTGAGTCCTGAGGTAAACAGAGGTACAGAGATTCTGTAAGTCATTTGTTTAAGTGAGAAAAAAAACAAGACGAAAACATACTTATCGAATGCTATTAGGCTGATTTTGATCATATTACATAATCTTTATCAGCAGTTTGTGTTAAAACAATGCAGGGGGCTGCCCTGGTGGGTGGTCGGTGAGGCTTAAGCCCCTTTTACATAGAGATTCCGCTGTACTGCGATTAAGAGGAGCCCAGCTTATGCTTGTTTACACTGAACCAAACAAAGACAACATAATGCTGCTCCCATATGTGATTTTAGATAGCAAGAATCAAAGGATTATATGACTGTACCCTCTTTTTTCATGATTGGTTTCTTTTAATCATGACTGTGATCTTTCCTTAACATTAACCCTTTATGACTTACCATAGAACAAGTCCACCAGAGCATATCTTTACATTTTTACATGCTGTGGTTCCATTTTTTGGAGCATTTTAATTTGCTATATATCAATACAACCCTTATATCCCAAATTTTAATGATATGTATGTAATAAGTCCATACTAACTAAATAAATTGCTAAAAAGTACAGTACAAAATCACCCCTCCCTTTCCAAGCATGCAGAACCTGCAGTGGTCATTGTGGTAAAAAAACAAAAGGCCCTCACTAGACCCACTATTTGGTTTGTCCATTCTGGGGCACTGTAGAAACATGGCATCACAACATGGTGGGCTCCATAGAGGAGGGCCAACTCCCTATGTAGATATGAAGGCTGATTCCAAACTGACAAAAACACAACCATTCATAGTTACAGGTGATCACACATTAATGACAACATAATTAGGAATACTAGACTCCATTTCTGCTAATAGATCCCCCTTAATCTTACACATTGGTCCTTTAGCTAGGTATGGATTGCTGTCTTGCCTATCTTGTACACACATTCCTGGCCCTCTCAGGATGAAGAGGGAAATGAATGCATCTTTGGTGATTTACTTACTAGCGCCATCATCAGGTCAGAGTTTTGATTTCTCCAATACTTAGGTTTCTTATCAAATACCTACAAAACTAATGACACTGAGGACAAGAGAACTTCACTCTCTTGATCCCTTGATTTTCCTTAATTTGTGACTCTATATTTCTAGAGGGAAAGGCAGGTTTCCCATTGGCTTATACTGTATATGCAGTATTGTGTTAGTTTTTGTAGTTCCTGTCAGATACAAAGCTCCTCTGGTTCAATCAGGTACATTTTATCTGTTGTCATGTCTTGTACACAAGTCCAGACAATTTCAGTTAGGTCAAATGCAGCCCAGCCCAGGTAATCCAGTTGTTGTCCTGAAATATGAATCTAAAATGGCACAGTGAGCAGGAAATGAATCATGGAGCTGTTAGGGTCATACACTTGGAAGTTTCAGTTCATTAGATCACTGCTTATTCAGCAACACAGGCTCTGAGTCAACATCCAGTGTCCTGAGAGAGGCCAGCCAGACACCAAATACTCAGTGCTCTCATTTTATGCTGTAAGAAGCAATGAAGCCTTAGTGATCCTTGTGGGAAAATGAGCTCATCACTCATCGGTCTAGTTTGGTCAGTTTATATTGCAGTAGGTAAGGGTTATATCAAAGTGGATGGTGCAACACTGACTAAATTTCTTTGTCATGGACTCTTTATACCCTCATAGGTCAGCACTGTTAAATAAATTCACATCAAAGTTCACCAAAGTTGTCCAAAGTGAAAGATCTGTGCCCCTGTGAGCGAATCTGTGGACCATGTTCAATCACTGAAAAGAACAGATTTCAATGGATCGCTGCAACAATGAAAAATGACAAAAAAAAAAAAAAAAAAACATCAATTCTGGAACAGAAAAACACATGCAATTGGAAAAATAGCTCATATAAATCTGAATTGTATGTAGTAATGACAAATTAACTCCCTCTCAACAAAATGTGATGATGTCTGTCTAAGGTGATGGAATGTATGGCCTATATTATAGTATATATAGTATATAAGGGATGTGAAGTGCATTTGGTCCACGTCCTGATAGTGGCCATGGTTGGCCTGGGCACACAGCAGATAAAGTGGGGTCTGGCACTCTGCTGGAATGTTAAACTGCAGCAGGGTGAGATGGAGGGAGGTTTATCAGTCAGCTCTGACTGGCTGTGGGTTCCACTTCACTGTCCTCTATGAGCTCAGAGGGCAATGGAGCATCTAGGAGTACTGAATGATCCACAGAAATTCCAGGGACAGAGTGAGACGGTTGGTCATAGACAGCAATGAGCCTCAGCACATCACCTCGACTGGAATCACTCCCAAAAATCACTTTGCCCCCACACATAAGCATATAAATTGTCCTGATAACAATAGCCGGGCCTAATAACTTGAATTGGAGTCATGGAATGAAAGATCCCAGTGAAGACAGGGGCTTTAATCAGACACTATGATTGAACTCTGTCCCACTGGACAAAGCTAAGATGCTGATGTTAGGCTATTGGTCCCCAAAAAATAATGATAATAATAAAAAACAAGCATTTCTCTTTGCATTTGTTTCCTTCTTATGGATTACAGCACCTCTGTAGGGATCATTATGTCCTCCAAAAGGTGTTTTCAGATAGTAACTGTTAAATTTTCAGAACATGTTCACTGAAGCAGTGAGCCGCTAAGGCCTGGATTATGGGGGTCTTATTAAATATGAAGGTTTGCAAAGCTTTTCAGGTCATGCTACTAAGAGAATGCAACAATGTAAAATTTACTGTCCAAACAGTATTCTTGACTGTCCAGCTGTCAAAATCCATGTGAGAGGTGAGGAGCTTATGAAAATCTGTGTTGCTTTCATTTGTTACACTGCCCCAGGTTTTGCTTCTCGCGCAACAAACAAACTTCCCTGTTTGTCAATAATACTAGTTATATAGTTCTCTTTGTAACAGCGTTGAACGAACATCAGTTCCCATAAGCCCACGTACAGGTTAAACACAAGCCCCCAGGAGCTAAGCTGGACTGTAAACCAATTTTAGTGCAATGTCTGCATGGGGTATTGCAACTGCCACGTCCATCACATTTCACACACTGGTCCAAAAAGCATTGTTCCTATACAAAGTCATATGTTTTGTTTTGTCCCCCCTCTCAGATAGAGGAATTCTCATGCTCATGTTTGAAAGAAAAACATGGAAGACTGATGGAGCCTTAAAAACAGTTTCAGCATTTGCACCCAGTGTGCTATTTTTATTAGAAAGGATCCAATGCTGTATTAGAACAGGGCATTTAGGTGTTTTGAGTGTTGGTGCTTTCTCATGGTGGGAATCTCGGGTCTGTTGGGTCACTCTCTGTAAATATAATAATTTGGAGTATGGTCTAGACCTGCTCTACTGCAGCTCTAGTTTTGTTGCAACACTATAAAAATAAAATTGACTTGGTTTCTATCCATGGTTACCCATGACTGAACTTACCCATGGTAAGTTCTACTCACTTTAAAGCAAGCAAATCATTTCACTATGTGATCAAAACCCCTGCCATAACTATACACTGCCCAAGTATTCAGTTTAAATGTGAAATTTGTCACATTACATAAGGCAGATAATTAGACATATCTCTGTGACTGTACAACGAGAGGGATCTGAGTTAAAAGGCTGGGTGTTAGTTATCACTGCAATGCTGTTATGAGACAGCGGCCATTTTGACAAGCCTTTAGACAAAAAAGATGTTTTTGTGCTTTCCAGGTTTATCTCATCATCCAGTTCCCTTCAACCTACCATTTTCTACTGCTACCCACCCCATCTCTCCCCTCTGTTGCTCTCTCACTTCCTAAAGCAGAGTGTAGGTGGGAAAGGGGGAGGATGTAGCCACCTGGCCGAGCATGCGGGGATCCACATTAGCCTCCTGCTGTGCAAACGCCCTCCTGCATCTAACATAGCCACTTTAATTGTCATGGAAATCAGGTGCATGTGTGTGTGTGTGTGTGTGTGTACCGCTCCTAAGTGTGTCTATGTGTGTGTGCAAACATGTGTATGTAGGCACCTGCCTAAGTCTAGAGTGTATACATTAAGCATATGTTATGTGGATTTTTCCTGATAATTAAGTGTTTGGTGACAATCATGTTTTATTGTTGTTTTGTTGCCTTTAAGTGTGCATGTTAGTCTGCCTGTATAAAGTCACACTGAAGCTATTTATTAATGCTTTTGATAATAATAGATTAATACTGAAATTATCGATAAACAAAAAGCCTTTGGGAGACGATTTCATTGGCCAGCTTTGATATGACAGAGACAGAGAAATCACAGACATATCACAGATATAAACATCAATACTAATGCTCCATGCTAACAACATTCACTCTTAGTATAAACAGATAGCAAATTATGGGCAAAATAATAGAACATAGTTGTGATTAGGTTGCCATACTTATATTACATGTTGGAGGATGCTGTGAACTTGTTTTTAGTTGAAATGAATTTATTTCCTCTGTAGCAACAAAGCATGTTACACAAGCCTTCAGTGTAACTCCTGCAGGTTAATCGAAGCTAAGTAAACACTTAAAGTCGACTATAAACAGACTTGAAAATACTTGCTAGCCCACCGTGACAATGTTGCACCTGAAGACAACCCCATAATTCAGCTCTTTCTCTGGAAGACCTTGTTACACTGATACTCTTCTCCATTCAGAAAGTTATTCTAATACCATAAGTGTCTTGTTATTGAATATAAGACAAGCTACTTTTTCAAACCAAATATCAAAAAAAAAAAAAAAAAAAAACTTTCAATCAACTACTTTCTATCGCAACCTCTATCTGCTGATGAAAATCATTAAACTTCACTGAAAGCTCTTAAATATAGTAAGTGGACATTGACTAAAACTTTCTTGAGTGAACCAACAAGCTCAACATGTTTCTCTTAAATACATTTATAGGCAGTATTAAACTGCCTTGTTAATGATGATTTGTACATGTGCACAGTTAATGTTACAATGCAAGGATTTAATGTGTAATGTGATTATAGCTACACTGTCAAATATTCCTACACTATTTGTATGCAAGTTAAGGTTATAGAGGAAGATCATTTATAAATGTTGACAAAGACATTCAGAAATACAATGTCCATACATATGTTTGCATCATTTTATAATGAGTTCCAAACAATTTATAAAAAGTGTATGTTGCTTCCATTTCAGATCTGGTCTCGCTGACAGAAAGGAATTATTGTCCATGGAGACTCAAAAAGAGAATTTTGCACTAAAAAGACAGTCACCATGGCAGACACCCACTCAACTGTGCTGAAGCCTCATAATACACATTACATTACATTACATTTGGCAGATGCTTTATCCAAAGCAGCTTACAATAATTGCATTCAAGATTTGGAGCAAGAACTAGATGTCATCAAAAATTGGAAGTGCATCCTCCCCAAACAACCAAAAGCAGGCGACCTACAAGCGTTGAGAGTGAAATGTTTTCCTCAGAAATGAGATATAAGCAATGGTTAGCATGTGGTGTTGAGGTCTGAAAAAGGTCCATGGCAGGGCCAGAGCAGAGAAAAACCTTGGGTGAGATGAGGGTTCACAGGGTCCTTGGGCTTGCAGCCATGGTCAAACCTACATTCATGGTGATGTAGGTTTGACCATGGCTTAACGGTAGCTTCTGTGAATGAAGACTGGATTTAATTCTCCAGAAGAAAAAAATCCCTTAATGCAGTGTTGTTTCCCGTTCGAACATCCAATTATGCCGTATTGGTCCAGAGGAAAAAAATACCACACAGTACAGTGCAAATGGATGGGCAGCCAGTGAGAGATCATGATCTGATCACTACATTAACCGTGTTTGGAATCTGTCATGATTTGGGTTCAGGGCTCAGGGGGTGAGGACTCAAAATGCAGACAAAGTCCCAGAGGGTTCAAGTATTTAATTGGGAAAAAAAAAAAAAAAAAAAAAAAAACAAGAGGCAACGAAAAACATACCATTAGGTAGACAACATTTCCAAAAGTGCAAAATTGAAAAGAAAGGCAAAACACTGGGGAACCAGGAAAACAGGAGACGAGGAAAAGGATGCAGGAACAAACTGACAGCACCAACTTACACAATACACTAACAAAGAACTGGGGAGCCACAGGACCTAATATACACGCTGGGATAATTACAAAACGAGACACAGGTGGGACTGAAAAAAAGGAGGGAAAGAGACAAATACAGGGAGTAAAGACACAAGAAACACATCAGGACAATACAAAATAAAACAGGAAGTACAAGATCAAGAGCCATGAGGGAAAGGAACACCAAAGTAGAACCAGAAACACAGGAGAAATAATGACCAAAATAACGCAAGAACCTAAACTCTAGAAACAAGAGAAAATACAAAATAACAGAAACTAAGGTCACGCGAACTAAAGGCCGTGACACCATCATCTTTTCATGGCCCTAAGAAAAACAGCTTTGTATCTTCTGCCATCTTGTTTGCAGTGGTCTGCTGGAGCAGTGAATGCTCAGAGAGGGACAGGAAGAGACTGAATAAGCTGGTCAGACGTGCCAGCTCTGTCCTGGACTGCTCTCTGGACTCCATTGAGGAGGTGGGTGAGAGGAGGATGCTGGCCAAGCTGACATCTATCATGGACAACCCCTCCCACTCCCTGCATGAGACTGTGGGTGACCTGAGCAGCTCCTTCAGCAACAGACTGCTGCATCCGCAGTGCAAGGAGCGCTATCGCAGGTCATTTATTCCAACAGCCATCAGACTGTACAACACCAGTCTGATTCAACAATGAACCTGCACTCTGAACTCCACTTTCTGGTCGCTTTTTCCTTTTTTGCACATACTTTCATCTACCTCACTGATTATCACGATTTTTCTGTAAATACAAACTGCACATTTATGTATTTTTTAAGCTGTTCTTCTGCACTTTTTTATCCTTCTGTGCCTCTTTTATATTATATTATATTATATTTTCTATCTTTTGTCTATTCTCCACTCCTGTTTTGTCCTAGCTGCTGTAATAAATGAATTTCCCACAAGTGGGATAAATAAAGTCTATCTTATCTTATTTTAAAGGGGGCAATTGTAGCTTCTGAAGTCTAGGGTGTATTTACTTTTTCCACAGAAGAATATTATATGTATTGATATTTTTGTTGAAGAATTGATTGAAAAGACTGTAAACACTGATCAAACGTTTGCTTGCTCAGATGCGTAGAAACAGTCAACAATCCATGGGATGTAATTATTTTTCCACATGACTGTATTTCTGATTTCTGGTATGTCAGAAAAACACTATTGAGTAGCTGCGCCAAGAAGCTCCATCGTACATGAGGTGATTTACTGGGTCTCCACCCTGTTCTATTTTAAAGTAAAAGCCAGTGTTGGCCCACTGTACCAGCATGGTGTCCCCATAACTTGCTAACCTCCAGTTTTCTGAGTTTAAGAGTTTAAACATCCTAATAAGTAGACGCAGTCTGCTTCCTTGCCACGCACATCGCATACATCAAACCTTGACTTTCCACATCAGACTGCACACCCAGCAAGATGTAACATCATACAAGCACATACATATACACACACACACACACACGCACACGCCCAGTAACAGGCAATCTGACCGGCCTCTTGTTGCAACTGGCGCTTCCCTTGTAGGAAATTAGAGTGTGGACAGCAGGCTAATGATCAATAGGCAGGCCCACTGGAGAGCCACCACTGGGGCTCATTAGAAGCTACATGTGGCCACACTGTCACACACACACACACACACACACACGCACATGTCCCCAGAGAGACTTGATAATCAAACACTGCACCGACGCACACGTTCCTCCCACAGTGACCTGAGCACAGCAAGGAGAGAGGGAGAAGACCAAGAACATTTACCAATCTGCATTTCAGGATAAAAACAGCATGAGAAAGTAAATACTGTCAACACTTCGCTCCTGATTAAAGTTCACTCAGTGGGCACAAGTCTTATTACAGGCCTTTGTTGTAATATATCTGCAGATTTTGTATATAAAGGTCATATGTAAACTGGGAAAAAAACAAGTTGGGAAAGAGATCAAGGAGAAACTATGGTATTTATAGCTCTGGACTCAATATATGTTCTTAAGACTCTATTCAAATTCAACTTAAATAAAATAACAGATACTATATTAAAGTGCCAAGACCCAGCTTTAATTTGAGTAGGTTTACACTGATATTGAAAGAACTGTGTGGTGTCTGTATGATTATGCAAAAAAAAAACTATCAGAGAGATATCAAAAGTATTTGATTTTAAATCACTAGTTGGGTAAAAACAGTAAAACTAGAAACTGCCACGGTTAGACTGAGGAGCACAAGAATAGCCGATGACCGGAAATGGCTTGTGTGGTAAAGAAACAGAAACGATTGCAGTTCATAAAAGCATGCAAAAAGAAACAACGTTCTACGACTGACGAAGCAAAAATCAACCTCTATCATAATTATGGGAAGATTGGGGGTGGGTGGGGTGGGGTTTGGGGTGCATGCTCAGTCAATCTGATTAAGCATGCATTCCACTTGCTGAAGACCAGACTCAAGGCAGAAACGAACAAGAAGCAAGAGCTGAACGTGGCTGCAGTGAAGGTCTGGGAGAGCATCACCACAGCTGATGTATATGGGTCAAAGACTTCATTGATTCATTCATTACGTCATTGGCTGCAAAGGATTTACTGGAAAATACGAAATATGATGATTTGGTTTGACTTCACCTGCATCTGTTCCATCACTTCTGAACCCTTGAAATTTTCTTACCGGGGATGCTGCCTTAAACATTTTTTTTTTCCTGTTTCACATTTATAGTTCTCTGTTATCTGTCACTTCCTATGGATGTCACAGGAAGACCACCTTTTATGCAGTGAAACTCAGATACAGCTGCCAGGATCTAATGACAATTGGCAGAGTGAATACGATGGACTGTCCAGCATGAAATGAGGAACTGCTGAATCCTCACAGTTGCTTCACAGCAACATTCTCATGTGTGTGCATGATTTGGGTTACTCATCCATTTAAAGGAGCAATTCCAAACACACGTTTTTCTTCTCAAGAAAGATAGATAGATCTCAATAGATCTCTACAGTGCTTAACTTTTCCTCTGCTTCTGGTGTACATACTATACTGCCTGAGTACAATGTATCCCCCAAACACACACCTCTACCCGTCACCTTGCTCCCTGTCTTAGTTATCTTTCTACACACACATGCACATGTGTGCACAACACACACGCGCGCACACACACACACACACAAACCAGAGATCCCTATTTAGTCAGGACTGGGGATTAGCGTTGCCCTTTGTGGATCTGACATTCACCAATTGGACTTAATTAGCAGTGCTGAGCCTGACGCTGACCTTTTGTCAAGCGAGCTGTCATTGAAAACCTTTCTGTTGTCTTGAATGGGGAATGCTATTTGTTAACGTAATCAGAGACCACCCGGCTCAGGCTGGTGGTCAGACTGTCTGCACAAAGGTTTACTGGAAAGATAACATCACTGACTAAAATACAGAGCCAATATTGGCATTTTAATACAAACTGAAAATCAGTCAGTTGGTGTCATTCACTTCTCCTGCTACAGTCACCAAAGCAGTATACATTTTCCCCTGTTTTTGTACACTTACAGGGATAATTCTGGTAGTGTTCAATATTATTCTTCTTGTCAACAAATCCATATAAATACCAAAAATGATTGATCCTTCCAACATATATTGTGTATATACCTAAAGCATGATATCTTATTCCTCTGTGCCAACTAGCTTCAGTGTTGTCCATAAACTATTAAAAAGACACATCAGTGAGCCACACTGTTGCACAGGGTGACATGTGCATTCATTGCCATAAACGCACACACACACACACACACACACACACAATCTTTCTCTCTCTCCTGCTGCCAGAAATACACAGTGGAACAACATGTGAAGTAATCTACAAGCCACTGAAAATAGTCCCGAATGATATTTAGTAAAACCTACAATATCTAGGTGTTTTAAAAAAAAACAAATAACAAAAAAGACTTTTAAATAACTATACTTATTCTATTTATACCTGCATACAAAAATTCACAAATAATAATAATCTAATAAAAAATGTGTTTCTGACCCTCAGAAACACAAAAAGTGACCCTAACTCTTGTATCATCAAAGCAATCTGTGAGTGGGAAAATACAATGTACATCTCTATCTCGGCCGCCTCTCTCTCTCTCTCTCTCTCTCTTTCTCTCTCTCACACACACACACACACACATGCATGCACAAAGCAAAGAGAGATTCTCATAAAGCCACAGTGTACACTCCACTCTCCAACAACAAAGAAAGAAATGTTGACTCAATGTTCTTTCCACTTAAATGCAATTCCTCCCCTCCCTCTCGAGCTGCCGTTCCTATTACCATTGAATTATTTTGCTTGTGTGGACAATTGCTAAACGCATCAGCCCGGCCTCCTCCGCAGAATCAATTCTGCATGCTTACCAGCTGGAATTTTTCAATTTACACGCCCTGAAAAACAATCCCAAATCACTAATCACTGCAGCATTGTTCACACCGTTTGGCTGGCTGCCGTGCTCTTTGTGTTTTCTAGTCGTAGGTTGGCATAACATTGGACTGTATTGAGGTGGGCAAGTATGTGTAAGTGTTTATGTACTGTGTGGTTGTGTGTGTGTTTGTGAATTTGCAGTAGAGGGGGATTAATTGGGCTGAGAGCAATGCTTTCTGGATAATGTCCTGCATATGCCAGGGAAATGGCACTGTTGACGAGAGCTTGTGTATTGCTAATATCCGGTCTGAATTTAATTTGGGCTCTAATAATCAGGGCCCATTATGGCAGCGTGGAAGAGATAGAGACGGATACTGCTGTCTCTTTGCCTTGGACCAGCAGCCTGAATGTAATAACATGTTATCAGCTGCAGCTGAAAGCAGGCATGCTTGTGGACGGGACTGGAGGTAACGTCAGGATCTAGGCCTGACCCGTTTGGAATCAACACCTGATTATTTAAACTAAAGCTGCTGAGTAGTGTAAGTATGTTAAGACACATGTTTTAATTGCTGATTGAAGCGATGAAATGTAAGAGATACCCAGCCTTTTCACTGAAAGTGTAAATGGGGAATATTTTTAGTTTGAAAACCAACTTTTAACTTTAAACTTCTAATAATTCATAATAAAGCCACAACTCCCCAGTAGCTACTTGACACAACAGACAATAAACACGCACAAATATATAGATATAGGTAGTTGTGAATCCTGAATCCTGGGAGGGCCTACATTCTATTAACAGATGTAGCTGCATCATGATTGATGCAAAGACCAGACAATTTTAGCTGCTAAATACTCCACTATGTTCAATATGTCTCTCACTGTGCCTGTCTCCTGTTTACAGTGTACAGTGGGTCTTTCTGAGCTTGTTCAGTGAAAATAGCTGCCTGTTGAGGTCGGGTGATGCTATGAGACAGGGAGAGTGAAACATTGAGCGGGAACTCACTATTTAACTACACAAAGCCAAGGGGAACTGCAGATTCAGCAGATAATTCTTTGTAGGCTCATCACTACCAGTGACCCCTTTCCCATTTTCACACTGTTTTCACATTGTAATTTGATACATTGTTATAAGATTACAGATTATAACCACTTCAGTCAATAAAAAGTGTTTTAATTCGTCACATTTGTCAAATTAAAATGTCCAAAGCATAGTGTTGAGTGACAGTAATGCACTGCATTATGTCGATTAGGACCTTGTTCTGATATCTCAGAACATCTCATTTTTTAACTGCAATATTTTGACCTATCAGAGGCACTGTCATGTGCCATTATGTAATTCTGAGAATGAGAGCAAATATGAGTCAATTTTGACTTGTCCTAGTTGCAACCTAACTTTAGCTATGAATAATGTTTCCCTTTGTCCGTTGTCACTGCTATATTACTTACACATAGCACAAAATATGATCCAAATAAACATTGGTTTTTCTCTGTTTTTTTAGGAAGAGCCTTTTAGGTGTTTTGAAGGAAATCCAAATTCTGAGAAAATAACAGCTGTGAAAACCTTTCCAGTTTAGGGTCATTTACCAACTGTCCCTCCAAATGTCACAAATACTGTGAAAACTGGAGCAACTGAAAGTGAAAATGTAACATATTCAGAGGTAACCCGCTCTGGTGTTTCTTCTGCTGCAGAAACTGAAAGGAAGGAAGGAGACACACTGATGTGGTAATCATCTCCAGGAAAATGATTGATCCGCAGCCTGTAGCTCCTCACTTTCCACTGATTATACAATTTTTCATGTAAGCAACAAAAGAGGATATACCTACACCCAAAGAATAAGAAAGACAGCTAAGCTAAAATACAAATACGAGCAAGAGACTGATGTTTTTGATAGGTAAGTATTCTGTCAATCTGTTAGCTGCTAAGATCAACATATTATAGTTTTAAACACAAGTGAAACTGGTGAATGTGATTGGCTCTCATTAGTCACTTGTATTTACCACTTAACAACAAATCTGTTCAAAGGAGATGCTCTAGTGTAAGGCCTAGTGTTTTGTTTCTATCCTGGAAAAATAAATGAAGGAATAAAAAAAAAAAAAAACAATCTTGCAAGATAATGTTTTCATCTCAATGGGACATCTTTGAAAATGGTCAAAGTAATGGTCACTGTGTGAGCCTCTGAGCATGTGAATGTGATGCTTTCTTTTCTTGACCCTTGCCATTTCCAGTCTGGTTCTTGTAGAATTCTCCAGGCACTGTAACCATCATGCCGTGGGGTTGATTGATTGCTCCGTTCCACTCACACTGCTGTAATGTCGTTAAGGAGGGAGTATAACCAATCAGGTGGCCATTTCCCATCCATCCCGCTCCATCTGAGGATTTGTCTTGCTAATGTTACAAGGCAGCTAGTTTAACTAGAAGAAATTCCCCAGACTATGAGATATGGCACACACACACACACCCCAGTCCTTTTTGACCAATTAAATAAAACTTAAATTGTCATTGATTATTTTTTTTCTTCAGATTTCCAAAATTAGGATTGAGGAAAATAAAAACAAAACAAAACAAACAAATAAATAAGAACAAACATTACCCAATCAGAAGGCTATTCTTTCCATGAAAGCACTATTCCTGTGGTGCCATACTGTGCCATAATGACAATGTAAAGTATGTAAATTACCCTGATCAGTGGTGAGTGGAGTGCATGATTAGATATGTGATATACAAAGGAAATCAACACAAGACCGAACAACTGGCCGCCACTTCCTATAGCTGAGGACCTCCTGCCTAAAGAAAATGGTGACACCTGATGGGCCCCTGCACCTGCAAGATTTGGGTCAAGAGACAGAGAGAGACAATCAAATTGTGTCATTTGGCTACTTTTTGCTAACTAGCAGTAGTTGGTCATGTGACCCTTGCCTTCCAGGTCATGCCAGTCCACTGAGTTCAACCCCCACCCTACAACTGACTTCAATTCATTCTGCACAAGATATGCATGAATAAAAGGTCACTGAGTCTGAAATCTGGGCTTTTCTCCCTTGTTTGCTCCTCAGCCATCGCTGTCTCCTTCCTCCTCTCCTCAGTCCGATTAAGGCCAAGACAGGCTGGATTCGGCTAAATTGCCCTCATCCCCTTCTAGTCCTTGTTATGGCCCAAGTTTCTGGTGCCAATAATAAAGATTTCTCGGTCGGAGCCACTTTTGAATTTAGAGAAAATTGCATTGAACAGGGGAGTCTGTAGCTCTAAATGTTTAATTAGGGCTGAAAAAAGGGATCAATCATTGTAACCACAAGGGTTCAGCCAATAAGGCTGGTGGAGTCATTTTTGGACTGAAGAAGAAAATTTCAAAAACTTAACCGCATAAAATTTTTTTTTGTTTTTTTTTCCCCAGCAAAGTTCATGTAGAAACACATCATTCATTCAGACAATACCACAGTAAAACTCTCCAGTGTAACCCAGGATAGTACACTGTGGTTAATGAACAGTCTGATCACGGCCTTTGCATTTACACCTGGCATTTCTCCTCTGCATTGTGATCAGATCTCATTTCTCCTGTGCTCTATGCAAAGCAGGTGAGTAGGTGGAAATGTGGCATTATCAACAAAAACAAACATGGCAGGTGCAGTTTCACCAGACGAGGTACTGTACAGCCTGAATTTACTTTTCATTTCAGGCATAAAGTGTGGCATTTCATTCACAGGAGCTGATAGTGTTGAACTGCTCTACAGCTGTGTGTGGGACGCTTTTCTATATGGATGAGATACAATATATAATCAGAGATTATGAAATGAAAAGACCAATGCCATTTTTAATGGCATTCATGGCTCAAGTTAATTTGCAACACTTGTCAACTTGATTTTGACTGAAATACCTGATGCCTATGTATGTATCATAGAACTGTACTAGACTATATAACAAACAGAGACATAACATTGCATTTGGTCTCATGTTCATTCCTGCATGTTTCCCCCGATGGATAATAATAAAAAGATAAAATACCATTGTTACAATAATAAATAAATAGTCTTAAATTTCTATTGGAGGTTAGTGTGACATTGGACAGTGGATCATAGGAGTCAATCCACTTCTGCTATTCCAGTGAGTTGCATTTTTTATGTACTTTTTCAGACCATTTCATGTCTTTATCACAGTGTTCCCAGTGGACAAATGACAGGAAATCTGGGGAAACAGAGAGATGGGAAACCAGAGCTCTGCAGCCAGAAAAAAAATGAGTAAGTGGTGTCACTCGTGGCTCTTTCCTCTGCTTGGCTGTTAAGCATAACTGTGCTGAAAATATGTTTTCAATAGGCTAACACCAAAACCCACGGCAATACAACCGTAAACAATATGTTATACACATTCTCCACTCTGCTGCACCACCACCAGCAGCCAGGCAGGTCCATGGACCCATGCTGTTTTCAAGTCTTCGGCTGTTCGTTTGGTGAGCTGTGCCCACTGCAGCCTCAGGTTTCTGTTGTTGTCTGTTGTTTTGGCTGACTGGAGTAGAACTTTCTGCTGTTGTAGTCGATCCCCCTCAAGGTTTGATGTGTTGTGCATTCTGAGATGCATTTCTGCTCACCACAGTTGTAAAGAGTGGTTATCTGAGTTCATTCTGATGCTTATTGTGAATGTTAACCAAAACTGCTGACTTGTATCTGCATGAGTTTATGCATTGCACTTCTGTGACATGATTGGCTGACAGGATAACTGCATAATTAAGTAGGTGTACAAGTGTTCCTAATAAAGTGATCAGTGAGCGTAGGTTTAAATTTAATACTTTAATACTTACTTACTTAATACTTTAGTTTTTTCTGGTAGTGAAACTTCATTGTACATTTTGTCATAGTTATGATTCTCAAAGATTACTTTTATCTAGTTTTAGTGTCATTTTCACTGTGAAAAATATATATAAATATATTTCTTGTCATGGTTTTTTGATGACATTAACTCTGGTCTGTAGGTCAGGTCATCTGTCACATTCAGATTGTATCCTGGAATAAAATAAATTTTGGTGTGAGACTCAAACCTGTCAAACAGTACCAGGATGTTTTCTTTGACCTGAAGAACCTGTGCTGACCAGCAATGGTTTGAAATAAGTGTCCTTATAGAGTCTGGATGCCATAAGACAGCGGCGTCACCGGGATGAATAACAAAATAGTCACCCACCAATCCCAACACAGAGGATTTCAGAGGCTGAGTCACCCCCCCACCCCCACCCCATATCAAGGACCTGTCAAAAAATTAGTTCCACCTCGATTCACTCACCCTCTTCCTCTTCCTCCCACACCCCGCCTCCTTCTCCTGCTCTGTGCGATAGCCGATCGCTCATGGATAAACACTGCTAATATGTGCCAGCGAGTAATGAGGAGCCAATCGAGCTCCACCACACCAGCGAGAAGTAGCAGCAGGGAGAGAGACAGAGAAGGTGATAGAGGAAAAAAAAAAAAAAAAGAAGAAGAGGAGGTGGGGTGGGGGGTGTGTGTGTTGGGGGTGGGGTGGGGGGGACAAGAACCTTGACAGTTAATTATCTGGAGAATATGGCAATCAGAGCAGCAATGAGTGTTTTTGAGCGTCTCTCTGTTATTTGGTCCTTTGGGACGTGTCGTCGAATTCATTCGGCAGACAATCTGCTGAAGGCTGAAGGCCTCTCAGCTCCTCTCTGCTCAGCTGTGTCCGTTGCCCAACCATTCTACTTTCTCTGATTATTCACCTTGACGGAAATTTCTCTCCGGTTGCCTGGAGTCACGCTTTCACACAAATAGCTGGAGATTTGTCATCACCATCTGTACACACATTAGGGCTACATCAGTGTGTATGTCTGTTAATATATGGGTCAAATAATAAAATAATACAAATAATAACAAACAATCTCATTTACCTCAAGTGGTATTTGTCCTGCAGTTTTGGTTGCACTTGTCCAAGTTTTAAGATATCTGTTTCTGAGATTTCTGCCTCCGCCCTCATGCAGTGTTGGTGAATGGGATTTTGTTTGTGGTGCTTGCAGCACCGACAAAGTGTTTTTTTTTTTTCACTGAAAACAGCTGCCTGCTGTGAGAGTGGACCAAAACAGCGCAGTTGCAGCTGAAATTCACGATAATGCCACTTCTTCTTCGTAAAGTCATAGCTCAGTCAAAAACACAGAAATAATACACACTCTTTTACAGCAAGCACAATTCACTCTTTACTGTGATGTCAGATGCAGACTTTTTTTTTAATATCAGAATAAGATGAGATTCGTGTGTGTGTGTGTGTGTTGGGGTGGGGTGGGGGGGAGCATGATACATTGTTTTAGACAAGCTAAAATCCCTCCCATCTTTGTCTGTAAATATGTCTGCATTCAGTATTAATTTGAGGGCACCATATTTTTTCTTTTTTTTGACATCTGCCCATGACAACTTTATCTTTTTATTTACTTATTTTTTTCTCCATGTTATATCTTCATTCAGACCTTGCTACCTTTGTGCGGCACATCCAGTGCTTTTATTAGAACCTCATACAATCCCACTGTTGCACAAATCTTGTTCACATATTACGCTTAGCCTGTTTTGAAACCACTGGATCTCTTTAACACCTCCCATCTGCCCTCTTTGTATTCAGATACACAGGGTCCAGTTCTCGTAGCTGTTACTATTCTGTTGTTGCAATAATTTGATTTCCTCACAAGGATCATTAAAGTGTCATCTTTCATCTTGTTTTATCCCGTGAAAGTCCTGCATAAACTTATGTAAGTCATGTAGTGAAGGCAGCCTGGACTGATAATTAGGCTGTTTTGATTCAGTCTAAAAAGTGCCTGCTGCTTGCTGCAGGCCTGGCTGCCTTTCCCAAGGATTGCCCCCGGTCATAACCCTTCATTTGCTTTTTGGTTTACAGCCATTACACACACACACACACACACACGCACACAGACACTGGCCTCTCTAGTAATGACTGACCCTGACCCACCAAACAGTCCTAGAGCGGAGATTCATTTGAGGGAAAAGAGCGAGACGGACATGCTCAGGCAGGAAGGACCTACAGCAGCTGGTCGAGGTCAATCTTCCTGGTCAATATATGGACAGTTTGGACACAAGTAAGCACAGAACAATCCCAGGCTGTCCACCCACTCTCTGAAGCTCATCTACCTTCCGGCCGTAAATACCGATGGTCGCACCATAACTCTCCTCTGGCTGCATTGGCAGTGGGGAAGGAGGAGGGGGTGATTTGTGTGCTTGTGAGCATCTTAAAAATGGTAGAAGACAAGTCTCCTGTTACTTCTCCCTTTTTTTCCTCTTTATTGCTGAATTGTCATTTACATTTTTTGTTTTGTTTTTATTTTTAGAAGCCCCACTGCAAAACTGTCTTTATCAGCACGTCTCCAGAACTCCTAGGAAATTCTACAGAGTCTAGCAGGTATTAAGGGGAAGATGTCTATGTCTTCCAGAAACTGGTGTTGTGTATGATGTTTGATGTTTTTGTGCTTGGATTTATTTCTCTGTTAATGTATTTCTTAATGTGCTTGTGTTGTCGTGTTGAGTCACTCATAATCCTTAATTTAAGTATATAAACACAAATGACAAGACCTAATGCCTAGTTACACTACAAAGTGGCACAGCTTCACAAACAGTTGTTCTAGCAGCTTGGTGATGTACTGACAACTGTCAGGGCTAGTTTGTGAATTAACCTTTAACACACTAGCGAGCTGCAACATAGCCTACTAGTGATTGTTAGTAAAAAAAAAAAAAAAAAAAAAAAATCCCAGGAACAGACCAATTTTGGTGTAGTGGACAAACTGTGGCTTACTGCAGCACACCATGTGATACACAGGTCCAAGAAGCAATTTTCCCACACAGTCACTGGAAAATGTTTTTTTTTTTTTTGTTGTTTGTGTGTACATACCTAGTGAACAACTTTAATAGGAATGACTAAGACACCATGTTTTTGAATGTGGTATCCAGTTCTCCTTAACAGCCTACATCCATGTTTTGTACTCCCTGACACTCCCTTAAAGGTCAGCAAAGTTAAAACTGCCTACTTCTGGTCAACAGTGCGCAATCACAGATCAAAATTTGCAAGAGTTGCTCCCAACGTGAAAAATTCATGCAGATTTACTTGATGATTTGGGGTATTGGGAATGCACTGTCACCAGGTGAAAGCCACAATGTCACAACAATAAACCACTGAGGCATTCAGTTTGCATATGCTGCAGAATGCTGCTCCCCTCTGCTTTTAGATGATAAAAACATTGAGAAAATGACATTTTGCCCAACCTCTACAAACTGAACTTTAATGAATTCATTGATCATGATCCACCATAAGATGAATATATTAATGACTGATTAAAAAGCAATACAGAAAGCAGCTCATGAAGTATGGAGTGGGTCATGATTGGCTTCACTTGAGCAATATCACAGGTTCCTATTCTGATAAAACAAGCTATGATACCTACCTCAACCTGCCTATAGAAACTGATAATTCATCTAATAATTTGACTCATAACAGTTCCACTGTTGAAAATCTTAATAGCAAAGTTGCCTTATGAAATACTGATCTGAAAATACTGGTGTTGTCATCCAAACTGCCTCAGACACCACCCTGCCTGCACCCTGCAGCATTCATGTCTCTCTTGCTCCCTGACTGTCCTCTCAGGCCTTGCACATGATAACCACCTCCCTCATCCCTTTGACCTCTTGAACCATAAGTAGCACCAGAAGTCCAGGTGGAGGTTCTAGTTATGCAAAGATCTGTGAATCAGGGCCAGAGGTCACCAATCAACAAGCCACAGTGGAGTCTCTCTGCCTCGACTTGGAGGCTGCTGCTTGTTAGTGTAGAATTCGAGCTCCTTAGTATTACAGGATGGACCGCTGTTACTCATTAACGGGCGTCTACAGAGGCTCCAGTGTAGCAGTGATGCTGAAGTACAGACAAGCATTTGCATTAGGCAAACGCTAATGCACTTGTTTGATGTACCTTCTATGAATGCTCCAGGAACAAGTATATTTCAAATGTAAATATTCCTCATTTAATTGTTTTATTATCAATTAATCAAAAGTATTATTACTTCATGCTATTTTAAACACTTGTTAAAAATATTACAGCACACAGGAAACCAACAATGACTCCTAGAAATTGGTGGCAATGGAATCACCTGTTAAATATGTAATCATCGCACCTTTTTTATTGCCTAACTGTGTGTGTCACATGACTATTTTTGGTCCAATCATGAACAAATGTATTGTTACTTTGCTATATTGCACACTGTAATATTGCCTACCTGCGCAGCTTTTGACTTTTGGGATAAAACTAACAATGTAATGCTTTTTCTGTTTTCCAGTATAGTAAAAGATATTTTGCACTTTTATTGTAAAGTTGTTTCAGTCCTGCTGTCAGTATCTGTTGATTGGGCATCTGTTATTTCTTCATGTATCTTATTTCTCTTCTGGTTCACAGTAGGACACACACTCTTTGATAAATAAGTGTGTAAAGATTAGAGCAGTCAAGTTAGTTGTTGGTGACTGTACACAGTCGATTGACATCCAATTTGTTGTTTTTCAAAGTTCAGGTCCCAAACTGTCTAAGGTTTTAAAGTGGCCACCATTAAAAAAGTTCCACTATCACCAGCTCATTAAAACAGCTTCCCTGCAATTCCCCTGCCGCCTACACATGTAAGTATCCTCATTTAAAATGATAATTGGAATATTTTGACATGAGGAGGTATTAGATATCAGTATAGTACCAGAGTGTAATCTGTTTCAGCTGGATGTCCTTTGTTAGTACTTCTGTCAGCTGATGATCTGTCAGAACAGAATAAGAATAAGCACAAAGTGAGTAAGTAAGTATATTTATATTGCACATTTCAAGAGCAGATGGCACAACATGCTTCCCAATAAAGACAAGACTTAAATAAAAGACTGTTGATGATGAATTTTGATGTTTTAACCATCCAGCAGTTGACAATTTTTCCCACACTGGCTGAAATCTGGAGTAGTCTGAAGACATGTATGTTTAAGTGATTTAAATGATAGATAGATTGATAGATGGATTAAATTCTCCTGTCATCCTTCTCAGAGACACCGTTCTTACCAGCTTCAGGGTGGTGCATACTCAGAAGAAAATTGTGCAGAAAATTATTCTAGATTATTGAAATGTAAAAGCTCAAAAAAGACACTTACAGAGAGACAAAGAATCAGAGCCTGTATTTTGTTTGTGTCTTTATGCACTTTATGACCTCAGTATTCACTTTATTGTTACTGCAGTTACTTTATTTTCTGTAGGGTATGATTAGTGCATTCACTCTGTGCTAGTGGTGAGCTTCATACATTCCAGGATTAAAAAGTCAAATTTTGAATAAATTGTCAAATTAATGAATTACTGTTGAACTCTTATTGCCAGCAATTAAGATATGCAACATTATGCAACAGTTTCCCCCCTGAATACTGACCATCAATTAGTACATTATAAATCTATTCACAGAGTATCCTGCCCCTCACATTTTGTACCAAATTACGTTGTTGACATCTCCACAGTGTGAACTATGCTCCATAGTTGTATTGAGATGTTTTTCTCGTGCTTTGGGAATGCCAACAAGTTTTTGGAAATCAGTACACATGAGTATATTAAATGTTTGAATGTATATCGGAATATTCCTTATTTCCCGTCGCTCTTTTCCAGAGGTACCAGAAGTACAGTAGCTCTGCAGTAGCGCTTGGTATATAATTTTGCACTTACTTTACCTATAAATGCTAATCTACAGCTATTTTGGTTACAACCATGACATTAAGACCCCAGTTTTAAACACAAAACATTTTTTGTAATACATTTTCCCTAATGAAGAAGACATATCCTGAGGAAATGCAGCTTTCAAAAGTCTGCCATCCTTCTATTGTAAACTGCTTCACTGGATTAATTGGCTGCTAATAGCTTATGGATTTTTCTTTTTTTCTGCTGCTGTCTCTCTCTGTTACAGTGGTGCGGTACATGTTGCTGTGCAGATGGCCTTGTGGCGCTTCAAACCCAATTCACTGCCTTTTGTAGGGCAGGCTGCTTTGAAAAGACAAGACCTTCCTGCAGAAGAAAAGCTGCCCACAGCCTCAACGTGCCACAGAGACTGTGCACCTCTCTCTTTCTTTATCTCTCTCTCTCTCTCTGTCTCTCTGCCTGTCTTTTTCTTCTTGCAGCTCCCTCTGTATCTATCAATGCAACTGGATTCACAGTCTAATCTTTTTTTTTTAGGCAGTTAATGCTGAAAGAACTCTGTTGCAAAAACATCTCAGTACAGATGAGTGGGAAATGTATGTGTGTCAAATTAACATTTGAAAGCCCAATACTGATCATTTCAATTTGAAGTATACACTAGCCATTATTCTGTATGAATATCTATATGTGTATTCTGTATGTATAAATATGCAGATACACATTACAAAAGCTGCTGGAAACGACAGTTTAAGTCTCCTTTTAGAGTGATATCTTTACGGTCACAGCTCTATAAAGGAGTTTATCTTTTATTTATTTTCATATTGTTTTGTCATATCTTGTACATATGTGTTTGAAATGCAGAAACCATTTACGCAAAATCATAAAAACACACCAAAGTCCATGAATCTTTTCCTGAAGCTGTGCAGGAAAGAACCTCCTCCATTAAGAAGATGGAAGTGGATGAAATGCCTGGCTGTTATCAAACAAAAGTCAAATATTAATATTGAAAAAAAAAAAAAACATAATTCTAATTATCTCTAAGCAGTCACTCCACACTGACTCCATTTCCTGCACACTGTGTTCCATCTTCTCTTATTCTGCACACACACTCACACTGATCAGTGGTGTAGTTAAACATTGTCTCCCCTCCATCTTTTTGTATTCCTCTTGCTGTTTTACCTCTAAAAGCACCTGCTGTGGCTGAACAATGAGCCAACAGCAGCAGCAACAGTCCGCTGACATACCCCCGGCTACCACTAGGGGGCACTACACTGCCATGAAACAAAGCCCGGTCCCAAAGCTTGGCTCCTTTGTCTGCTATACATTAAGGAACCATCTCCATCCAAGATAAAACCGTGTATGATTATTTTACCCCCCTAGTCGCCCTCAAAGACGGCGACAATTGCTGTGGAATCCTTGAGAGATTTTAATTTCCTTTGACTCTGGAGATTCATGCATGTCAAAGGCAGTAGCTGAAATGTAAATGTAATTGCTCTGTTGCTCTATTGAAATGAAGATGCTGCTGAAATGAAGCGTCTGCATGGCTCGTTTCTGTCTACTTGTGGTCGACTTTCCTCAAATATGAAAAGGGAAAGAGGAATCAAACACACAAACGGGTCTATTAATTGCATCCCCTAATTTTTCAATAGGCACTGAGAGAGATTTCCTGCGTGTGGTATAGTTTTTTTTTTTTTTCAGGTTTCTGGCATTTCAGTGGAGCTAATGTAAAGAAAAGCATAAAAGCTTGTTTGATGTGCATTCCATGTCCCTCGCTGCTTTGAAAAAGAATGGCACAATATCAGTGATCTGTTCCTGCATTTCTGTGAGTGTGTGTAAGAGATCTGGACACCTACAGGGAATCTTATACCATCTGACCATTATCTGCGGTTAAAAACAGGGCCGTTCTTTCTCTCTGCTCAAATAATTTTAAGCCTTACTAATTGAAAATGTCAGCTTGAAAAGTCAAGGCCTGTTGCGGCGAGTTAAGAGACCAGTTGGCATTAAGAAGACCTTAAATCAGCCCCGAGGAAATTGGTTTAATTTTTCCTCTTGCTTTCATTCTTCAGTTTTTTTTCCCCCTTTCCCTCTCAGTATTTTTGCATTTTTGTTTCAGGGAAATTCTACACGCAGCAACAGCAGCAGCAGCAGCAGCAGCGTCCTCGCTCTGAGGTTCAGACCAATATATTGGCTTGACTTGCTGATTCTGACTTTTCATTAAAAATGTGATCTGGTCCGGTCATTGTGCAGTCTGCCTGTGATGTGATGATTCTCCTCGACAGCGGCACGTGAATATTCATACATATTTTCTTTTCATATCAGATAAAAGAAGAGAAATTGTTTCACCGTGGTGTTTGAGGATTTTCATGGATTGTCAGGAGAGACATGTTTAATTCTAAAGTAAGGAGCTACAGGCTTTTGAATGGCCGTGTTAGTGTCTTATGAAAGTCTAAATGCTATTTCAAAGCCTTTTCAACACTAGAAAAATACAAGTCTGGGGGATGATATTAAAAAAAAAGAATTTTGTGGGTCTTTTATTTTAGAATTTTGAGACAGGAAATTAGTCATATCGAAAATTCTGCCCTCCTGCTGTTGCCTTTCAGTGACAAATATTAGTGCGACCCTCCCTCAGAGACAAACAAAAAAGGAAAAGTGGCATAGGTGACATCATAACACCTTATTACCTTTCCTTGTTTCCTTTCTATTTCGACAAAGAGGAAAAAATTAAATGTTGTCACACTTGAGACCCCCCCTCCGCCCCCCCCATCCTTTTCATGGACACTGATGTCTGTCTGTGTGTGAGTTTGCGTGTGTGCGTGCATGGAGGCTTTTGTCAGCCGTGAGTGCTGATCACAGTCGATGATGTAGTGTGTGTGGTGTGTGTCAATGCATATGATTTCCAGTGTTCACACACAAACACACACACACACACACACACACACACACACAGTGATATTTTTTTTACAGAAAGAACGTTTTAGTGGGTGCTGGTGGAGGTGTTGGCTGAGGGCCGTGAAGCGCTCAGCACATCAATTAATCCACCACTGCTAGGTGCCAGGGTGTGTGTGTTGGTGTCTGTGTGTGTGTGACAGAGAGAGGGAGGGAGAGAGAGAGAGAGAGAGAGAGAGAATGAGTGTGTATGTGTGTGTGTGTGTGTGAAGCTCAAATCTAATTATTCTCTGGCTTTCCTACAGAGTACAGAGTCCGTTAGAAAGACTGCTGGTGGCTGAAGGTTTTCATTGCTGCAATGCCTCTCTCTCTCTCTTTCTCTCTCCCTCTGTTTCTTTACATCCCTCTCTCTCTATTTTCTCCTGTCTGCTCTCTCTCTCATCCCTCCGTGCATCCTGCCTCACCCCACCTTTCTCTCTCTGTCTTTCTCCTCCTCCTTCGTCCATCCTCCCACCCCCATCCATCTCTACCTCCGTATCCCTCTCTCTCCTCTCTATCACTCTCTCGCAGATGCCACATCACACCACACACTCTCCCTTTCTCTCCCTCTCTCTCTCCCTCTCTCTCTCCCTCTCTCTCGTCCGTCTGCTCTCTGCTCTCTCATTCGCTCCGCCGGCTCGTTGCCGGCTGTCAGTTCATTTGCCGTGGCAGAGCAACAACTGGCTTCTTTCAGCGCTCGGAGCAGAGGGGGGAAGGCGAAAGCAGCAGGAAGAGTGGAAGGAGAAAAAGTGGAGGAGAACGAGGAGAAGGAGAAAAGGAGGAGGAGGAGATCTTTTGTTAAGCATCCATCCCTCCCCTCATTCCTCCCTGGCGGCGGCAGCATCAGCACCGCTGCCTCCTCCACCGCCGCTGCTGCTCCCACTGCTGGATCCTCCGTCTCCTGCCGGGATCTGCCTCCTCCTTCTCCTCAGGGAGCTCTTCCTGGAACTGGGAGGGGGAGGGAGATCACCACCTCCCAGCTTGCCGCGGACCCTCTGCAAGGCATCGGGAGAAGGGAAGGAAGGGAGGAAGGAAGGGGAGGGAATTTTAGAAGAGGTGCGTCGGGAGAGCAGAGAAGAGGCAACACCCTGGGTTACAGAGCAGAGAGGAGAAGAAGAAAAGAGGGTAAGAGGCCACCACGGCACACAAAGTGGACCTGTTGTCGCAGTTTCACCTTTTATTTTTATTTTTCCACTCCTGTTTCTTCTGTTGGAAAATATTTTTGACATTGTCCCTTCTCTCTCTGACTGGAGGAGATTTTTATTCTATTTTTCCAAAAATTTCTCCCCCCTTTAACCTGCAGCATTTGTCTTCTCTTATGCTTGTGCATCGCCTCAAGTGTGTCTCATCCCTTTTTCGTCCCCATATGCCCTGTCCACTCTTTCCATGCTCATGAGACTTGCGGGCAATCAAATCAGAAGAATGAGGAGGTGGGTGTTTGTGTGTGTGTGTGTGTGTGAAAGGAGAGTCCTGTAAGTTAAGAGGAGAAGGAAAAGAGGAATTGCAATTCCTCAGCATGAAGAAAAATAAAAGGAAAAAAAAAAAAAAAAATTACACCGGAGAGGACAACCTGTGGTACTCTGTTTGCTGCGTGCTGAATTTGTAAGTGTGTGTGTGTATGGGGAGGGGAGGGGAGAGAAAGAGTGTGTGCGGAACTTTGAATGAAAGCGAAGGAAAGAGAAGATTCCTGGTGTTTGATTTTAGCTTTTGCCCCTGCTCTCAGAGTAATCTGATGAGTCTCCGGGGTGCTTCCACTGAACAATCAATGATACTTGGGCTAGCTGACCTCTCTCTCTGTGTATGTGTGTGTGTGTGTGTGTGCGCGCTAATAATCTCTAGCTGAAGCCCTCAGGTTCTCTTGTCTCTCCCTCTCTACAGATGGCCTGGGCTGGGCCAGGCTAGCCAAGGATCTGCGTGCGTGCGTGTGTGTGTGTGTGTCAGTGAGTGTGTGTATTGCTGCGGGTGGTAAATCCCAGCTCTCTGCAGCTTGGGGGTGGTTGGGCAGGTGGATGGGTGGGGGTCTTCCTGATTTTGGCTGAGGGTATCTATGTGTGTGTGTGTGTGTCTCCTGGGCTGAGTGGTCCAGGCCGGCTGGCTGAGTGGAGGATGAGAGGGGAAATAGAGAAGAAGAAGCTGGGAAGAAAAGAGGAGGAAAAAAACCCCAAACGTGTAGATTATCATCTAATCTGCTTTCTTCTTTTCTTCCTGCTTCATCTGCTCAGTCTTTATTTCACTCTTTCTCCATTCCAACCCCTTCCTCCTCTCCTTTTCCTTTCTTTTTCTCCTCTGTCCACACCTCCACCCTGCTCAGGGCTGTTGATTCCATTTATCAATTTGTCCATCTTGCCTCAGCCCCTCTGCAGAGTTTGAATTTTTCATCCAGATGAACGAAAGTCTGTGTTTCCTGCGCTGGTTTGATTGCAGATCCACTCAGTTTTATCTTGTTAAATTCAATACATTCTCTGTCAGTCTCTTACAACTGATAACTGCAGCAAATGACACTAATATCTCTCAGTTTTGATGAATGTATGTGATGAAATTCTAATTTAGACTAGTTAATCTCGTGTCAGCCCTCGGCATCGAGGAGACACACACACCAACAAGCCTCTTCCTTTAACCAAACCATCTGCAGTAATTGTAAATATTGATTGAAGACAATAAATCAATGGAATGATTTTGGATCGGCTTAGCTGGAGCATGCTCTTTGTATTCAGCCGGCTAGTTCAATTAGAATAGAATGGAATAAATTTGCTTGAACTTTTCATACATAATTCATGGCCTCGCTCCGGCATTTAAACTCATCGCTTTAATTTGAAAATAAAAAAGAGGGGAAGTAATAATAATGATTGCTAAATTAACATTTAGGAATTAATTTAAAAGGAATTTTAACATTTGAAATTTTAAGGGAAATGAATGTCATGGGCTGTGATGAGTCTCCATGAATTTTGAATTGGAGACTGAATGTATATTTTCCAATATGTACCAGACAACAGTAATCAGCCTGGAGGGAGCTGGAGCGCAGGCTGATGTGCTGCTGCAAAAAGCAGCACTATTTTTATATAATCAAACAAATTAGTTCTCTGCGTGTGTTGCACCCTCCCTCCTGTGGTATAATCCATGTGTTGATTTCTCTCCTTGTGTTGTGGGGGTGGGGAGGGCGGGTGGTGGTGGTGGTAATGGAGTGTACGGGGCTATTGTCACACCACGGCAGCTCCCGGCCTGACCTCCCTAACCCCGCGTCTCCCCTGTGTGTGCTCCCCCCACCCACTTACACCCAACCCTCCCCCCTCCACTCCCACTCCCCACTTCCAGATCTCATTACACCCAGATAGGGCCAAGCAGGAGGAGCATCAGCGGCAGGGAACTGGACGTCACCGCTGGATGAGGACTTCCAGGAGACAGGGGCGGCGCTTACCGGGCCTTGACCCAGGTAAGAGGCTTGCTGTGGGGGTTGCAGGCTGCACCCCCCCCCCCCTCCCCGCCCTGTCACTTCCAGAGTTTTGTGTACAAAACCAAGAGAGAGTGAATCAAGCTAACCTCAGCTTTTACACTACGTTCTTTTCCTGTTTTTTTTTTTTGTTTGTTTTTTTTGTTTTGTTTTTCTGTTTCTCCACTCCATACACGCTGCTGGCTCGGATTGAAAATGCCACCGTTGTCAATTTTCTCCTTTGCAGAGGAGCCATTGATGGAGCCTTGCCTCACGCTGCAGCGAGGCGTCTTCAATCAATGCGACTGCCCCACTTTCTCTATATGTGTATGTGTCTGTTTGCCACTGGAGCCTGAAGGGAGGCTGCTGATGGTGGCGGCGATGGCCATGGTGGTGATGTTGGTGGTGATGATGATGATGCGATGGCAGTGGCGCTGCTCACGTGATTTCTGGCTTAGCTCCCCGTGTTTACTGAAAGACTCTCTTCGGTGACGGGTATTCTTGGGTGGATAATACGGATCACGTTGTTATTGCTTAAGAATACGCGTAGTCGAGGAGAGTCCTCTCTTCGCCCAACATCAGCAACACCCACAGCCCCCGACACCCACCCACCCACCTCACCTCACCCCGACTACCCACCCACCCACCCACGGAGGACTGTCAGGTTGGACGAAGCCACACCTCCTCTTTCCACCCTTCCAAAAAGAAAAAAAACAAAACAAAAAAACCCCACCTCTTCTTTGATCTGTACTGCATTGCGATGTATTTTTGTTTTCCTGCCCACTTCCTGTCTGCTGAGCCATGGTTTGAGGTCGAGAGTGTCCTCACGTTTGTCCCACTGTGCATCTGTTAGTCTGTCTCTGTCTCCATGGCGTTGGACAACGTAGTGTGTTTGTTTTGTGTATGTGTGCGTGCGTGTGTCGGACATGTTGCTTCGAGATCGTCCGGTCTCAGAGAAAAACTGGCACATTGTCTTGTCTGACAGCAACTTCTTATTATGTAACTCTATCTGCATGAACAGTGTCTGTTCCCGTGATGTAAGGACAGCATGTTAGCTTGCTCACTAACACTAACATGTATATTTACATTAGGAGGGTCAGGCCTGATTATTGATTTGGAGATATATGGGGTCAATACTGGCTTAAACCCTTTAATAAGCTGAGGCCTGAATATGTGCTGGGAGTCAACCTTGGCTATAACATTAGTTAGAAAGCTGCACAGTCTTTTTCTGTGTACACCACAGACTAATACATAGACATACAAAACAATGCAGAATACTCACTTTTAGTACTATAGGTATAGGATTTGAAACCTTGCGGCTGTGTTTTCATTTCATTTCTAAACTGACTAGTATGACCAGGTTAACCTACTATGGGGTCCTAGGCTAATAACAAGCAAATGGGCCCCCATTAAAACCCCTTTCCATCCTCCCTCTGTAAATTGTGCAGTGATAGCTGGCTGCAGGTTTGTTAGGTGCTAATTTCATTAGTCACAAATAATTAATGCACATGCAACATGTAAATGCAAAACTAAAACGATGAAAATTTTGACAGGGCCGCAGGATTAGGGTTAGAGTTAGGGTTAACAAATCAGGACCCAACTTTAGGCTATTCTCATGTTAGCTGATATTGTACTGATATATATATATATATATATACATACATACAGTACTTTAGGTTAAAAAAAGAAAGAAAAAGAAAAATCAAAACAAAACAACAAAGATAAAAATAAATAAACAATAATAATAATAATAAAAAAAAATAACAATAAATATAAATAAAGAAGCCTTGTGTTTTGGGGACCCTGAACACTGGGGCCTCAGGGCAGTTGCTTTGTTTACTTTGTGGTTGGTTATCCAGCCATGCTGATCAGATACAGCTGCATACATGCAGTTTCAATAATGAAAAATAAAATTCCTCTGTATCTTTCAGAAGATTATATATATATATATATATATACATACACACACACACATATATATATATATATTATCTGTTAAAAATTGCATAAAATGAAAAACCTGTTATTCTTTTCTCTTATAATTATTCTCTCAATTAATTGATTGGTTCAGAAAATTATACTAGAGAGTAAACAGTTCCCAATACAGTACCAATGTCATGGCCTCTCACATGTATTGTAAATATGTCAAGTTTACAATCGCATTTAAGAGAGAAAAGCAGCAAATCCTCACAAACTGAAACCACAGAATGTATCACATTTGTGCTGCTTTAATGATTTAATGATTAATTGATTATTAAAATTGCTTCTGATGAATTTTCTGTCATTTAAAAATGGACTGACTAAGTTCTTGTCAATTAATCATGACTGTAATCACAGGGGCTGCATTTTAATCATGACTGTAATCAAAAAGGTTCTTAAACAGTAATCATTCGATTTTTGGGTGTGTCATTTTTGGGCCTGTGAACAAAATAGAGGCTAACTTAAAAATCAGATAAAGGCCATTTAGTTTGATTTCACCAGTATAGTCTGCTGATGGTCTACAAGCTGTGTCAGTTCTCACAGTGAGGAAAAATCCTGCAGGAAAACACTGAATATGAGAGGCATTTTAAAACTTTTATGACAAATATTAACAAAATATTTGTTGCAGCACCTGGTCCAAAAATCTAGTACTGCCTTGACCAGCATGAGTGGGCCTGTAATACTTGAGGTATCAGCAGACAGTATTGTGCTGTATTTCCTCTGGCTGTGTTTGTAGAGTGGAACCTCCTCTTATTCAAGTCCATGTAGTGCTTTTATTATGGGGCTGAGCCGAGCCGAGCTGCCTTTTACCTTCCCCCCTTCACGCCCCTTTTTTATGCAAATGGTTGCTCAAATGACATTTATCGCAGTGTGGTTTACGCTACATGTAATACTGCTGCTGCCGCTGAGCCTCACAAACACACACATACGGCTGAGAAAACAAAATGTCCACCATGAGCGGTCGACAGCTCAATTTATGCATTGAGTAAAGAGGCGTCTAGATAAACAATTACCCCTGGCTCAAATGGTCTATAACCAGCTTTTTCCGTGTTGCCAGCCAGGATGATGCACCATGAATATGGATTCCCTCTCCATGTCTGATGGCACATTCTGAACCTTAACACCCATGTAAAATCCATTTAAACACCTAATAGGATCAACTTGACTCATACAGCCATGTCCTCACACATGTCACCTCCCATGATCATATGCTGGAGATTTCCTCATGCCGCCTCGCTAGTATAAATCATTTTCTACACGCCTCCCTGTAGGTGGTATGGAATATCAAATGAGCCCATTTCTCTGCCTGTTTTATTCTCATGTAGAATATTGCCAGACAGGAGTTAATTTTAAAGTTAGCCACAGAGTCACTCAGACATGCTCATGATTGTAATTATACAAATCATCCCAGTCATTACCATTTCAGATTATTCAAAAAATACAATTATATGTTTAACACTTGGCTTAGCTGATAATTACTGTTCCTTTCCTCGCAGAAACAAACAAAGCGACATGCTTAAGTGTGTGTAGGAGGACGTAAAATGGAGCATTTGTGGCGTAATTGCAAATGAATAAAAATCTCCCTCTCTCTCTCACACACACACGTTTTCCTCCCCCTGCATTTGCGTGTTGATTGTTAGAGATGGTGTGGACGTCGCTGTTTGTTTCCTGTGTGTCAGTGTGTCTTTGGGTTGCTTGTTGTTGCTGCTGCAGGGCTTGCTGACATCACTGCTGCCACGTGATCCAGTCACTTTGCGTTATGTGAACACATTATACTCACCTCCACTGCTACACTGTAAGCCTTCAATTATTCATTAGTTCTCAAATCTGGCTACGTTCGTCCACATTTAACCTAAACTCCTACATAAACAATACATTAATAATTCTTGACAAATTTATGGAGATAAAACACGTGAGCTTTTTGAATTCTTTTTTTCACACAATAATAACTAGGCACTTACAAAAAGGCTTGTCAGTGACAACGATGTGGTATAAAGTGCTGTCTTAGTGTCATTCTGTGTGTGCCAGCCTGTATTTGGACTGTCTTTGCCTGTTTCCAAACAGTTATAAAGAGCTGCCATGCTGTAAAACACATTGTTGACACATAATATCAAATGTAATGGATAATTTCTTTGATGATTCAATGAATTAAGCATTGTGGCCTCTCACTGACTATTGTAATAGCTTTTGATGGTGATACTGGGGATGTCTAAACTGCTGGTTATCTAATGTGAATGCTATTTCTCCACACGTCTTTCTCTGCAGTGAAAGAGCTGCTGTGGTTGTGCACTAATGTATGCTGCTCTGTACTAATGGCATGCTGCTGTTGCTGCTGCTGATGATGATTGTTTTAAAGCTAACCAGGGACGAATGCTGCATGCATTTCAATCATTTCAACAACAGCAGTGAAGTGAATGTCATTTCCCCCTGTAAGTGTGTCTTATTTCTGTCAATAAAATGTGGCTGTAAATATAAATAAATCCCTCTCTTGAAATTGAAATGTGAAATGAAGCTTTAATTATCGTAATACAGTATATATGAAAAGAGGCGATCATTCTAACACTTCAGGCCTGTTTTAGCTCTTCGTAATTTCAAGAAGAAACATGAGACTCTCTAGTTTTTGATAGTGGATTACAGAAATGTTTGTCTTTATGGTACAAATACAGAGTCAGGCCTGTGGATGTAAAAGTTGAAACCCTGAACACGTCCTCCTCAGTTGGAGGATCGGCTATGGACTGCTGCCTAAACATTTTTCTGTCTCCGCACTTTAAAAACCTCCTGGATCACACTCCAGAGGCCCTTTCCAGCGATCCCACAGACAAACCCAAAGATTAAAAAGTAAAACCCATTTCCTCCTCTGCTCTGCCTTCTCTCTGCACCAGCCAGTTACACCAGCACTGGTTAAAAGGAAAAGGAACAGCCAATCTGGGATTTTTAACTTCTGCCTCAGTTCTCCTTTTCGAGCCTTTGTCAGTCACTTATAAAAAAAATCTGACTTGAAATACGCAACTTTCAAGTACACTTACAACTTACAATGTTAGATCATGATCAATTAGGTTAAATTTAACAAATAAAAAAGGCAAATGGCAAAATGGCCAATTCTTGATGAAATTATAAAATGTTAAACAAAATTAAACAGTTGACCCAGTTTCCCCACAAGCCACTGTCTCATCTGCCCACCACCCTTGTCCCAAATAGGGGTTGGGGAGATAGACTTTCCTGGTTGTATATTGTGTGTGGTGGTATCTAAACACTTTTTTTTTTTTTTTTTTTTTTTTTAACAGTTGGTTTGATAGAGATCAATTTATATAAAATAGGACATGATCCTAGCTAGCCATGAGGACAAGTAAGGGGGTTGAAATATTTTTGTTTTGAACATTGGCCTCACAGAAAAGTAAAAACTGTGAATGGGTTCATAATGGTTCATTTGATGGTTGGTATTCCTCTGAAAGCAGTGCTACTTGACCATGCTAACTGCCTGTTGACTTTACTGGGTGATAAGTCTTGGAACCAAAAGGTATTCAATGAAGGATAGTTAAGTATTATTAAGTATGATATATATATATATATATAAACACACATAAATCTTCAGTTTCTTTTTTAAATGTTAAATTTCTACCAGACCAGTCATTGGTTGAGGGGTGGTGGTAAATGTGGCAGATTACATTTCCCATCGAGGTAAATTATGGAAATGGTGATGTAAATCACCTGACTACATTAAAGTTGTGATCCTGTGAGATACTGGAGTAGATGGGACCTCTGCAACCCACAACTACCACAAAAATCAAGAGGGCACCCAGAGCTTCACACCATTGTTATTCACACCAGATAACTGATCTACTGTCGGTGGCTATTTACATCCTCTTATCGCCACGCAGCAGATTACCATACTACATCCTATTTAATTTAGCCCACAAACACCCTGAGCGTCTTAGTACATTTTATCTCTTGTAATCCTGTTAAAACCGCAGTAATTAGAATCCTAAAACCAACCCTGCTGGACCGAAAACACACACACACACACATGCAACACGAAGCAAAATTCACTTCTTCATTAGAAACCAGTGTATCCAGAGATGCAGTATATTTAACAATATCTTCCCTTTTAATTTTATATTTGTTCTACAGGCTCAAGTCCCAATTTATCAATGAGCCAGCAATATTACATTTGGTGTAAAAGACAAAAAAAGAAAAAGAGAAAAAAATCCAGTCAAGAATTCATTTGGTTTTGGCCAAAATTTCTAAAACATTTCTTTGTCAATACTGCAGTGTATTACTGACGTTATGAAGGAGGAGTTTACAGCCTGATGAAGACTCTGTTGGTTAGAGGTGTTTTCAGGCCACTCATTACTTATTAAGCACACTATTAAGGAAAATTGACGGTAATGATGGGAAGGATAGGACTCAGGCTCATTTGGCAGAAACGCCACAGGAAATATTCGGCTTTTGTACCAATTAATTATGCATCATCTTTACTTTGCTCTCTCTGCAGACTGACTGGGTGTAACGGAGCAGAGCATGCATGAGTGGGTAAAAGGGAAAAAAAATAAATCTTGTGACTGACAAATACACAGAAATATACTGTATGCAACATTTTGATTTGAAATGTGCAAATGCATCCAGTATCAAACCAAAGAGGTCAATTTAAACAGTAAAAAAACAAAAACAAAAAAAAACCTCATCTTGTATTTCTACTATTTTTATTTTATATCGAATTAGCAGATTTTATTTTGTAATACCAACTATAAAATTATTGTTTTAAAGGTTCTTTTACCGCCCTCGGTTGTTACTGGCCTTGGATTCTTCAATATTTGCTGGTTTTTGGAGGGTTTCATTCACAGAATCTAATCTGTCCAAACCTTATGATAATATATGTTTTATTCTTGTCAACACATCCCATGTGCAGGGCCAAACTAACAATGGCCGCATCCTGCTAACAAATATTGTGTGTGTATTCTCATATATAGTATCTTATTCCACAGAGCTGCATTGTTGTCTAGAAACTAAAACTTAAAAACACATCAGTGAGCCACACAGTTGATCTGCTGATGACATTTTCCTTCATTAGCAAGAACACACACACACACACACACACACACACACACACACACTGTAGTTTACTTTTATTCTGTCCCACACCATCCTGCTGTTCCAAATACTTACTAGAGCACCACATATGGATTAACTGAAAACGGTCCCCAACAAATACATTATTTCCTCCTGTTTGTTAGAAACTACAGCAACCATATAGTGGGTGGGTGAGGGTTGGGGGCATTTTTAAAGATTCACATCACTACCAAAAAAATGGGCTTGGGTTAAGACCAATGGACAAAAACTGTCTTTGATGTTTATGTATTCAGTTCTAACAGAAAAATGTAGTTTGAGGCAAAAGTTATGTCTGGATTAGGGTTTTACATTAATATAAAAAGAAATGTTCATGATGAACGTGCATAATCTGCACAACTTTCACCGTCAATTAATTGTACGCTTTCTCCTATGATATTATTGCCAACAAATTACAGTTACAGTTCTTTTTAGGCAACTCACAGCACTCAGTTATGGTTTGGGAAGACTTACATATTAAAAAATATATATTTAATCAACAGCACCATCTCTTCCTAAATGTTTTGTAGCCTTACCCTGACCACCCAGGATCTGAATCCTCTGCCCCTACATCCTCTATCTTCAGTATCAACACACTGATCACCTCCCCATGAGTTCTATGTAAACTAATTCAGGCTACATTTTCACAGTTGTCAAAATAAATTAGTAGTTTGTGCCTCCAAGGTCCTATAGGGTGTGGAAGTCAGAAGGTATGGAGACACAGACTAATACATTGTTGGTTTTGTTATCTTTTTGAATTTGTTTACAATAAAAATATATAGAACACCTACCTAATCCTTTAAACCCTGTGAATGTGATTGATGGTTTTTGGTTTTAATTGATTCATCTCAGAGTTGTTTCAGTCAATTGTTAAATAGACAGTATATGGTGATACAACAGTTCTATAACATTTTAATAGCACAGATTTATTTTTTTTCTCTTCTCTTTTGGGACCAAAGCATTTGCCCTGTGCTGTAAAGAAAGCCCTGCATGACGCTCAGTGATGACCAGGCCCAGGACAGTCAGCGGCAGCACGACTAGAACACTGTGGCAGACGAAGCTTAAAGTGTTTCCTGAGCCACTCGCTTCCCCTAACTGAATCGTGATAACAATTCTGGCTCTCTTCCTCCTCCTCCTCCTTCTCTCCACCCCTCCCTCACCCCCCCAAACACACCCACCAACCAGCAGCATAATGTGGTTTCCGCCAACAAGCCCTGTCTGCAGTATTAATCAATTGGAAATGTGCTGCATTTCCTCTCGTCCTGAGACAAAAGCACACAGACGTTTCCCTCTGTTTTGCTTTTTCTTTCCCGTCTCTCATCCTTTCTTTCTACCTCTAGCGTAATATTGACTCTAATGAAGGACCCGGTGGAGCTTATACACACAAAATACCATGCAATTAATAACTATACGCTATATCTCTCTCACCCATTGAAAGATGCCCTCCCCAACTCCCCTAATGTGTCTATAATGTATCTCTTTCACTCTCTTTTCTCATTTGTTTTTAGAGTCCAAATAGGGGATGAGGGCTATACTAACAGTATTGTACCCTTAATAACAGCAGGGTAAGTGGCTCTGCTATCAAATATGCCGGCACTCATTTAAACAAGGGCCGCTATGAAATGTATCCACATCAGTGGCTTCAAGATAGGGAGCTAAGCAATCTATTTAAAAAGCAATCTATTTCTCGCTGTCGTGGAGATTGCACAGATTGAATGGGGGAGTCCGATTCTCAGCGGACGGCCCTCTCGATCCCACCCTCCACTCCTCTTTTATCTCACAGCTCCTCTCCAACTCCTCTGCTCTGGGCTGCTTACACAGAAAAGGGAAAACATGAACATGACAAGCATTCTCTCCTTGTAATGTGTCCAATTAAAACAAATAACCCAAAACAATCTGAACACAGCTCCTCATAAACCTCCTCTGCTCATGTTTCATTCACCAGTGGTAAAATGTTTCAATAGCTCAGTAAGTCGTTGATTTTACAGTCAACATAATTTATTTGGATTGGGGAAAAAAAAAAGTGATTCTGTGTATCACGTACTGGAACTACATTTTTGATATTAGTTTAATATCAATGTTTTCATATATATATATATATATATATATATATATATGCATACTCCCCGTTGCCCTTTCAGTCATTCATACTTAAATGTAGACTATCAGCTGTTTTGCCTCAGTACAAACTTTTTTATTTCAAAATCTAAATAAAGTTATTATGTGAACAGCTAAACTACATATTTGTTAAGCATAAGGACAAATTTAACACAGGAAATTAAGCATTTTGGATGACTTAGAGCAACTGCTGGTATAGACCCACCTACTTCAGATACATTCATGAAATTAACATATGCTGATAGAGGCTTTATGTTACACACCTAATTAATGTATGCAAGATTGGTCAGACAACCAGACAGGAGTGTGTGAATCAGCAGCTTATTTCAATCAGTTGGTGGGTCAAGAGCAAGTTTCATAAGTATATTAGATTTAGAATATTTTAATGTGCATTAAATATTGTCAAACAGAGAAAAAAGTGGTGTTCAACTTAACAAATACTGAGCTCAAAAATATAACAGTAAGTACTTATGACTATCTCCATAGAATATCAGACTAGAAGAATACTTACTGTTTCTATTTAAATCATTTAGTAGGAGTTAGTTGACACATCTTTGCTGATGGTACTTTGTTTGAAGTGTTAAAAGAAGTTCTGCTTTGTTTCGGACACGAGGGTCTAGGTTTGGTTTTATTTTTCTTAAGGCCATTTTTTTGTCAGACAGCCAAAATAAACAGTTGCGAATGTGCACTTGCTCTCTGTCTCTCTTTTCTCATTCAGATGCACATGTGTGCACACATGTACACATATAAAAATGGTGACTGTGCAAAAAGTTTGCTCTACTGATTATGTATTTGCTGATTCGACTGTGGGTTTTTCTGTGTGGAATTTGCATGCAGCTAATTCACATTATACATAATAAAAATTTCTGATCCACTTACCGGAAAGGAGGAGGGGTGGTATTTAATAGTAAAGATTAAACATTTATACCACTAATTTCAAAGAAGATAAGTGTTTGGATTAAATACAGAATATTCTTATTAGCCAAGCTCAGCTGTTACTTACCCTTTGGTTCCTCTTTAAAAAGGACTTGATATCTTAATTTGCTTTGCTGTTGTTTGACACCTACCTCCTGAAGTTTAAACATCAGCTAATGTTAGTTTAGCTGGTGGAAACATTTTTAATTCCACGATGATGAAACAAAGATGAAAGATATAAACTATAAATACCTTCCACTTCAGATTCTCTGTTTTTGACCAACTCCACCATCCTGGGCTACAGCTAGTCAACACTCAAAAATACACAAACCCCGGAAGCTTTGCTTAGACCTTACTGGTAACACTTCATAGAGTTAAGAAGACAAGGTTGTTTTGAAATCAGTAAAGATATTGGTAGAGACAATTCAGCAACACCTTGACGTTGGTTGGGAAATGTCCCTACCTATCTCCAAATCTATGCCCATGCTGGTACATCTTTGAGCAACACTGAAATCAATGCTACCTTTTCATTGAAGAACTTGTGGCTCACTGTTTTTAAGATTTCTTGGACTTAAGCAGCATACCAGCAACAGGCATGCAGGACCTTCGTCATCAAACTTGCAGCTGGTATGATCCCCTCCCTAAACTTAGCAACGTTTGTGAACATGTTGCTCTTGTGAGCCATTAGTACACAGTAGTCATTACTACATTATTACATAAATATTACTGCATTAGTGCATGAGTCCTCAGTACTCATGGGTCAGACCACACCCAGCCACTGTCGAGGCTGGTAACAGTTTCGAACAGCACTATCCTGGATGAAAGTCATATGTTTTGTCAACCCGTCCCTCTACATCACCTAACTTCCTCCCTTGCTCTCATCATAATTGTCTAGATATCATGATATGTTATCTAGAGAATTACATCTGATCATGGGCCTTTGCTCTTACACCTGGGGCCAGATGCATACAACTATATGAAGATTCACAACTATCATCTGTTTGCACAAAGACAGAAATATGCAGATACGTTGTTTTCATTAGGTTTACAAGGCTGTGTGTACACCTGATTCTGTTTTATAATTAAAAATCACTATGGAACCGGATGCATGTGCATGAGCCTCATTTCCACCCCCACGGTTATCCATAAATTGATGTTGAAATGCCCTCAAACATCTGTTTACATATTGATACTTCTGTTTCTCCACTCATTAGAAATCGTAGAGAGAAGAACAGCAAAGACGATGAGCTATTTCCCCAGCTGTTGGATCGCTGCAGTTTTCCAACACTACCAGAGCAGCTATCATTACGTGCCTGTACCAATAATTCATCACACGTACCTGTAAACCATTGTGGTGATCTCAGTCATTATTAAACATCAGCAGATGAATTAAACTCATACTGGAACAGACTCAGCATAAAATGCTTACAGATTTAGAACTGGCTGTGCACCTCAAATCGCAATTTTACAGAACTTTGTGCAAATTGCAAAAATACTAACACAGGTTATTTTTGTCTAACTTATTAAAAAATACCTAAACAATGTTTTACAGTAAGATTATGTCTCCTATACTATATTCCATGTCCACCCTATCATGTCAACTGCTGCTGGCTCTACAACACTATGCATACACCTGGCCTGAAGTATGCATGAAGTGTTAATAAATACTAGTTTATGCATGGGAAATGATGTATGCATGGTTTGTGTGAGTATGCATTAGTTACACACTCTCCATTCATTGTAAGCAGACCTCAGTATGAAAATTAGGAGGGCAGTGCTGTTGGACCTGTCAACAAAAATGGAAGGTAGACTCTGAAGGATACTGAGTACGATGCAGTGCAAGATGACAACCATGTAACAGATGGAGACTGTCATACTTTTCAGTTGCCTCGCTAACTATGCTGTTGTCACTTTAAGAGGGTAATCAGAGCTTGCTAACACATATGCTAGCTTGGTTACACATTTCACATTGCTTAGTGCTGAAGCCAATCTCAACACAATTGTTTCCCTTGAAAGATTGTTGCATTTGAATTTGCCTAATTACTCACAGGTGTATTGAATTGAAGCATTGTAGTGAGTGAATCATTACAAACTAGTTTCAGTATGTGGCTTTGAAACTGTAAGTGGATACAAAACAAGTGTTTGTTAAGCAATATTCATATTCACATTACAAAACAAGGGTCTTGCAGATCACTTGGACTTGGTTGATGCAGTATTTATTTAAACTATAAACTTTTGTGGGTGCTGTACTTTACAGTGCCACCTCAGTTGCAAAGCTAATGTTGCTAGCAGTAGATTGCTACCTTTCAGAGACTCAAACAGTGTCTTTGTATCACTCTTAGTAGCTGTGTCTACATGCTGATATTCCATCATGCACATAGGCTTTCTGTCTCTGCCTGGTCTCAATATGAAGGTAATTTGGTATTCTGCAGTTTGGAAGAATTCAGAAACACAATAGGCTTATTAGTTTTTCATCCATTCAAGCAGTGATCAATTGCGATTGGCTGTACTCACAAAGATCAGCGCAGCTGGAGTTCAACTATTCAACTATTTTAAACTGTCAGCACACCTCCATTTTATCTGGCACACTGTGGGAATCTGTGCAGAGCTATTGTAATGCACTACAAACACAGTATCATTATTGTGTATGCAGTGATTTTTCTGCAATAATGTGAATACGTTATTGCCATCAGAACTGTTTTACAGTGAGTCCAGTGGGTGAAAGTTGAATTAGCTTTAGTTCTGGGTTGGGTTCAGTCTGATGGCTCATGTGTTTTGTGCCCACTGTTACACAGCTGAGCACAGGTGTTGCTTTGCCACACTGAAATAGAATCTAACTAACATGTACAATGTAAATCTTTAAAATGACTCACAAATAGAGTTTGATTTTTAAGACTCAGTAATGTCATATAACAGCCGGGTGCTGGTGAAAATAATGCATTTGGTGGGGGGTATCTTCAGCAGTAGATTAATCTAAAAGTGATTCATTTGTTGCTGTGGTACAGGATTGTGTGTTTGGTTTGCAGAGTGATAAAACTATAGGATACCAAAAGACTTCTCCTTTAATATGTAAACCAGATCCCTCTTATATCAGCTTTTTGTTTTTTCATTTGTTACATACAGTATTCAGAAAGTAAACAATAAAAATTACTTAATATATACCTAAATTAATGTATGAGTTAGAGAACAGAATCAACAGAGAGAAAAAGTGTTGATGATGAGACAGCATTTCTGAAAAAAAAAACCCATAAAAAAGTACAAACCAACATAATACTTAAATACACTCAGAGACCCTACAGAGTAACAAGTAATCTTACTGATTTACACAGTAATTTGACAAAACATTTAAACTCAATGTCTGTTTACTAGTTTTCAGCTGCCTGCCACATCTACTGGTCTTCATCGGTGAATGCAATTTGATCAGTTATCTTCATGCGACCTATGGAATAAACTTTGGTCACATGATAACAGGTGGTGGTATAAGAAGACTAAATGATTGACGATGCATTAAAAACTCAAGAACAACACTTCCTGCAACATCCACTGGGAAGAGGTCAGCAGTCAGTGGAGGAACGGAGAAAGATCATGGAGGACATTCACATGTGACACCAGAGACTGGTTCAGCATCTCCGCCAATATAAAACCACCTCTTAACATGTGACTGCAACCAAGTTAGCCATCAACTGAATTTGTTGTCTGGGTTAATCCTGAAGGACAGGATGAGGAGCTCAAAGATCCAGAGGGAACTCAGAGCAGTAGTTTAAGTAGTTCACCAGGATCTCTCCTGGACACCTCCCTGTGGAGTTTTTCCCAGTACATCCATCTAGGAGGAGACCTCAGAGGCCACTGGAGGGATTATGTATTCCATCTGCTCTGTAAACACCTCAGGATCCTCAAGGAAGACCTTCCAGGGGAGGCTGTCCGGGCTGGCCTCTTGTCAGCATGACCAAGACCTGGAGAAGTCAATGAAAGTGGATGGATAGAGTTTTTTTTGTCAGGATAGATGAAAAAATTATGCAAGAAAATGAAGTTATCCTGTTTGGTTTCCTCATCCGTGGACGATTCCTGTCTGTACAACAGAGAAGATCCAGGCTGACACAGGTGATCTTATGTCACGGGAGGGAAATTCTCTCATTCAAATTCATTCAAAATTGGTTCTGCTTGGCAAATACACATTTAATATTTGATGCTAACACACTCATCACAGTATTTATAGAGGTAATGTACCTGCCAGCTGGGATCAGGACACTGTCCTGCATCAGAGGAAGCAACAATGTATTTCAAGTCCTTAGCTGTGGTCCATCAAACCTGTTTAGTCATCCTGTACAATACTGTATCCCTTAACAGCATCAAAAATATACATCACTAATTTAAATAAGACTTGACAGATACTGGCTTGCTCTCATGTGAATGCTATCAAATATGCAGATAAATAAAACCTGCAAGGACAGTTGGTCTCACGTTTTGACTCGAGGGTGTGAGGTGTGAACTGCTGTGTGAGTGTTTTTGCCATCCTGTGCACTGACATATGTGCAATGTAGCATTCATATAAACAAAGAGAGGCATCTACACCCTGTTAGAAACAGTGGACCTGCTTTCACAGTATGAAGTAGAACACGCAGACACCCCTCCCACCACCATGAGCACACACACACACACACACACATGCATATACATACAGTGACCCACTCACTCTGCAACCATCTGTTGCCACCTCACCATGGAAATTCAATGCTTGCTTTATTGTGGTCTCATACCTAGTTAATAGACAGTATTACAACTATACAGTACATACAATGCATACACACTGAACAAATAGAAGAGCTGCTAATGTTTTTGTGTGTCCCTACATCATATGTGATGGTAGAACTACTAATTTTCACTAGAGTGGCCATATGTAGCATCTTCAGTGAACTACTCTTAGAATTTCATGTTATTGTAATAAATCGACTTGACTCGAGACAAAGATGGAATACTTCTAAAGGTCATCTGTGCCCACTGTGAGCAGACTGTACAACAGGTACAGCCAAAGACAGCTGTGAAGATATCCACCCACCCTCCTCACCCAAAAGCTCTGTCTCATTGTCCCAGTGCTGCACCAATCCACTCCACACCAATCCTTCTCTCCTTCTCCAAACTCCTGAACTCTGGAGTCTATGCTGGACATGGACTACAGTACCCTTGGACTACTGAATATGTCCCCCAACTATTGTACTTTTTTGTCTTACAATTCCCACCTTAAAATGTTGGAACTATTTTCGTACCCTTGTGACCCTGGTTGCTGTGTTGCCAAGGGCAACAGCTCCAGGTAACGTCTTCCTAGTCCCAACCTTTTTTGGAGCAACAACTTCAAAAGCAAGCCATCTCATCTGGATAAGGGCTAGTATGTAGTGGCCAGGGCCACACCCATGGGGCCTGGTAGAACCCGGCCTGAAGGAATAACACCCACCAACTGCAAGACTGGACGAAAGTGGGGTAAGTGACATGCTGACCGCCAGGATACAAGAAACTGGTCGGACTCATTCAAATAGGAGGATATGCTGCAACAGACAGAGATCATAATGGTGGGATTATATATTACATCTAGCCTGGGCATGCCTTGTGATCTCCCAGGAGCTGGCTGTGGATAAGGATATACAGGCGACCTTTCTTACAGTGTGTCTAACTGGGAAGCATTAGTTCTTTTAGTTGTCTGTCTTACACATGTCTGACAGAACAGATGCACTTCTATTTTAAACAATCCAGCTGTCTATACAAGCTGCACAACAGCTTGCGTTTCACTCACACTGCAAATGCAACCTGTATTATACTTCAAGCTGATTTTCTTCCATTTTACACATTTAACCACAGTGATTGTATGTTGTATGGCTCTGAGTGCTGCCACAATGCGGATGACCTACACAATACTTTGCCTTCATTCATCCAGTGTATGGATGGATGCTGCTCTGCTAACATTCTGCTTTCACTATGCAACCTGTGTAGACATTGCGTCTGGCTACTGCCATCTCAACCTTGACCTGGTTAAACGGCAGGAAATAAATGGATGGGGTCCTGTGTCCGTGTCCCAATGGGTTAGAGGTTTTTTGGTACGAGGGGGACCTACACAATATTAGGCAGATGGTTTTAATGTTGTGTCTGATTCGTGTCTATACAGTGCACACATGTCTAAACGTGCATACAAAATGTGTTTGTGTGACAAATTATTGTCTTATTATATATTATTAATAATAGAACATTATTATGTCTTGTGTATGTATTATATTTAGCATGACTGTGTTTTTAAGTCATTTTTAACAAATATTTTTATTAAAATAATTGATAATAAATGTTTCCATAATTCTTAGCCGCTCTCTTGTCACACTGCACCATGTGAAATTCAATAAAATCTCATGTTAGGATTTCACACTATTAATTAGTATATAACTACAATGTTGAAATTTCCAGTTGTTGAGACAACACGTGGATAGCATTAGAAACAGGGACAATGCTGCAAGGTTAACTTAAACTGCGGTGTCTACATTTGGTCTGCTGCCACTGTTGTAGTATGATGTACGTATTACAAATGCAGAGAAGCCAGTAGGACTGGGAGCCTTATGCTGCTTCTGCAGAGTGGCCCTGTATGGACACGGCAGTTCGTGGAATAGTCACGAAATGTAATCTGTTGATGGACATGACTTTACCATTTTGTATGACAACCAGCATGACTTGCAGTTTGTCAAATACAACATATAATGTATTGATTCATTCAGCCTACATGAACATTTTTTTGTTACAGTAAAATATTGACTGCAGCAATATTACACTTCTATACTTGGATGTTTAGGCACACACAACAAAGGTTAAGGTTAGTCTGGTGTAATACTGAAGAAGGTGACAGCTACTTCAGACACAACATGCTGATTTAAACTTAATCAAAACAATGATACCCTCTACTCTAACCTGTCTTCTTGCAATTCTGCCTTTGTTAATGAATATAGTGCATCATTCCAAAAATATGTTCCACTGCTCGCTGTAATGGAAAAAAAAAGTCAAATCCATGTCCCTGTACATGAAATCAAGAGATGATATTTTGTGATTATTTCACAAACTGCTGTGAGAGCGGGTTGGTATTGAAAAGGACAGAGGAGTTTAGATGTGCAAAAGCAAGGCTGGACATGATGCTGGCACAACCTAGAGATATGACTGCATAGAGAGAAACAGTCTCAGGAGGGAGGAAATGGAACCAAGGGGAGGCAGTTTTACAGGCTTGGGCTGCACATTGGGATACTGTTGAACTGCAAAGACGTTGAGGTTTTGACTGAGCAGAGCATCGCCTTCATGGGGCAAAGCACTAGCAGTTGGCATGAGGAAACTGGTAAAACAGGTTGTTGATGAGATTCAGAAGCAGAAAGAGACAACTACACGTGCAAAAGCAGTCTCTCAGGCAAAGCATGTCCAGTGGATGAGTGCAGAAAAAATGAAATTAAGCTGAAGGGTTGTGTCGTGCATGGAAGCAGGTAGGATTAGATTCATGCTAGGAGCAACTTATGATGTACTTCCATCTCCCCAAAATCTTAGTAAGTGGATAGGCAAAGACCCAGCATGTCCTCAATGTTCTGGTATACCTTCACTCTGGCATGCACTATCAGGGAGTAAGACAAGCCTGTCTCAAGGGCAGTAGCACCTGGAGACAAAACCAAGCACTCAAGTGTCTAGCAGCAGCTACTGAGAGTATGTGATAAGGAGTTAACTCACAAGATGCAAAAAGTAAGGTCAGGCAAACATGCAATTTTGAACAAGCAAGATGTAGTAAAGTAGATTTAGGGAAAACGGCTCATAGTTCCTTAGGATATAGCTCCCACTAATCTTAGACCAGATCTTGTATTGTGGTTGAAAACATAATGGGTTGTGTAGTTTGTGGAACTTAAAATCAGTGCCATATAGACACAGTAGACTATAGTAACTATAAATAACATAGCTGATGAGTCATGTAACATTACAGATCTATGACAGAAGGTTTTTTTTTTTTTTTGATTTTGGATCTGTCCTATTGCAATTTGCTAGTCAAAAATGGCTGGCGAGTGACCTATTGTAATCTCAAGTGTTCAGAAGCTGCCAAAACACTTTGAGAAAACAGAGAGCAGACTCAGAAACAAGCACGCACATGATCAGGACTGCACACTCAAATCTAAATCTGTGCCTGCGCAATCTCACATGTTGACTGGCAGACTGAGTAATGCTTGGAATGTGGTTTTTGCTCTCTCAAATCTTAACTTCCATACAGCTTAACAAAACACAAGTTGTTGAGAGGGTCCTCATCTGATGACCCTGAATACTTGCTTTGACTCACACAAATTCATATAGGTACTACTGGTAAGACAAGTGAAACCAGTTGTACAATAATGGATTGTCTTGTAACTTTTTGAGACTAGTGGATAAGCAGGGATGAAGTCTAGACTACTGAGCAGCTCTTTAATATTGCCACCACTGTCACAAGGAAAAGTATTGTGAATTTCACTGCTGCTCCTTTTAGAAAGGTCACAGGGGACATGTTATTTGTTTAGATTCTCAAACGAATCATCCATTTGTTTCTGGCTGCTAGTGGTAGCATTGGACAACATGGCTTCCACTATCAGCCTGGTTATTGTCTAAAGCTAGAAACAACTGTAAGAATCCAAGTTTGAACTAGAAATCCTGATCTCAGTGGTATGGTTGCCAGCAACAGGAACTCCCGGGACAAATCCCAGTGGTCCTGTGGAGTATTAAAAAAATCCATAAAGTTGGTCCCAGAGGATATGGGGGTTGAATTCCTGCCCCAGTCCAACTGTTGCTCACTCCACTGGTCCAAGGTTCGCTTCTTTTTTTAAACCCATCATTATTCCTTTTCTCTTTTTTTTGCCTCCTTCAACAAGAGGGCTTATTTTTCTTTTGCTGGGTAGAGGTTCCAGTTACTCCAGTTGTTCAGCCATCCACCATTTCTGTTACTTGAGGAAAGGTACTGATAGCTACCAGAAAATCAAAGACAGAATTACGTAATGAAAACGAGGCTCATCGGGAAGCAATTTAAACACTGATTATTTTCTAGCTATTCTATCAACATTTACTTTATAATAATAAAATAAAACAAAAAAAGTTGTTTTTGCATGCTAATTGTTTTATATTAGTTAAAGTAGTTATCTGCTCCTTAATTTTATTTACTTATTTATTCATATTTTGGGGTAGGGTGGTGGGGAGGTGTGCGTGTGTGAAATTTCATATTTCCAACAATATGGTGATATTTGTTCTCTGTGACTGTCTCCATGTGTACCCATGTTTCTTTCTCTCTCTCTCTGGACACGATCCCCAGTGAGTCACCATATCAAGTGGAGGTGGTCTTTTTTGCCTCTCCTCATCTTTCCTTTCTCGTGGTTATACTTACTGTCTGTGAGCACTGAGACAACCCTAAGCTAGCCTCCTCAGTCTCAGTCTCTCTCTCTGTGCGTGTGTGTGTGTGTGTGTGTGTGTTCTGATGGTAAGTAGTTGTGACTTGCCCATTCAGCTGAACCCTGTGGTGTAAATACCTATATACTGTTTCAAAGTGAGAACCCTTGGTGACACTCACACTCTCTCTGTCTTTCTCTCCCTTTATTAATGTCTTACTACAGGCCAATGACAAACTAGTAAAAGGTCTATACAGTGCTTCTGTTTGTGAGAGGCTGCATGATTTCTGTGACGTGTGGGCATCCATTTTGTGAATCAAAGGCTTGTGTGATGAGTGGGCAGAGGGAGGGCTGTTTTCCAGTTTAGGGGAGTGGAGTGGAGGATGAGCGCTGGGCTACTGCTGCTGAATCTGAACCCACTCAGTGATCTGCCATCACCATGTACTTAACTGCTCCTCACAGTTTGTGTTACACTTTCCTCACAGCTGTCAACAGATTTCACAGATGTACTAAAGAGGAGAATTCTGATGTTTCGAGTCCAAAACAACCTAGCTACTTGCTACAAAATGCTTCACACCTCAGCCATATTGTAGATCATGCCTACAGAAAAAAACAAGGTTTCAGGCGGCAAAACTATATGTGAAAATTCTATCAGCAATGATTAAGTATGTGTAGGAAGTGATCATTTTAACAGAACATAAGAAATTTGGTACCACTTTCTGATGAGGCATACTTTACAAAAGTTTTATTAACCCTGTCAGTCCCTGCATAATGTAAGTGCTCCACCAGTAATTTAAGTGGCAGTTATGTATGAACCACTTGATGTATTTTGCTGTTAGTCTATATATCAACAGTCCTGCCCATTATGAGAATAATCAGCTTTGATGTATTGCTCTAACCACTCCTTGCTATTGCTATATATTGCACAGCTGTATGATGGTACATGTCTTCATCCTGACCAGGATATTTGGTTCAGTACATGATTAATATTTTTTTTCTTTTTTACATTTTACTGTCTGTTTTTGGATGACAACAGCGAAGAAGATGGCAGGACATGAGAAGAAAGACAGAAAGTGAATGTGTGTGAGAGTTCTACCCAAACATGTCTGACAGTTTGGCAGTAGTCTATTAACTAGACCACTGCAGTTCTATTAGATGGAGAGACCATACAGCAAATGGTGAAAACGAATGAGATATCAGGAACGGAAGATCTAATTATTAAGTTACATCGATGATGTGTCAGAAAACAGTGATGAGTAAAGGAAAGAAATTAAGTTGGGCTGCCAGTGGGTTGTTTGGGACTTACCTTGAGCCAGAATCCACAGCTAGCTCAAGCACAGGCCCTATGTGCAACCAGTTGAAACCAAACCAAAGACAAGTAGCAGTAACAGGTGTAGGCCCTCTGTCAGTCCAACAGCAGCTTAACAAAGTGGACCCCAAATGCTGCTATGTGTTAGCATTAAACACACCTGGGTCTCTGGAGTTGATAAGCCCCACCCACTAGCAGTCAGCCAAAAAGAAAGAATAAAAGTAATAAGATCCACCACTCAGAAACAGTGCCTGCTCTGGTGGATGATTGAATATAAACATGATGCACTTTTCCTAATGGATATTTTGTTTAATTTATTTTAAGATATACAGGCTAAGGTGATCATAATAACAATGGAGCATCACTGACATATAGGCTTTTCTTTATTTTATTTTACATTTGCCAATATCTGAATGGCTGACTTTTACAATGAGAAATGTGGACAATAATATGGTTTGGTTAGGTTTAGGCACAGAAGTAATAGTAAGGTTAAGTTTAGGAAAACATCATGGCTTGGGTTAAAATAAATACCGTAATTTCCGGACTATTGAGCACACCGGAATATAAGCCGCACCCACTAAATTTAAAAAAAAAAAAAAAAAAGTACATATACAGGACCGCACTTGTCTATAAGCCGCAGGTGTCTAAATGTTTTTGCAGCACGAAGCTCATTAGCCTGTAAAAATCTATAAATTAGCCGCATCATTGTTTAAGCCGCAAGGTTCAAAGCTTGTGAAAAAAGTAGCGGCTTATAGTCCGGGAATTACGGTAACTCCTTATCTTTAGAATACCTTTGTCATTATTTTTGACATCAGACAGTAGTCTCTTGTGTGAAAGTCCTGTGTTTCGTTGACCCATTCTCTTGATGCAGACTTGTTTCCTTATTACCTAAGTCCCTCTATTGCTCTTGTCATAATTGCTCTGGGCACTAGAGGTCACCTAACAAAAAAGCAACTATGGGTCATAATAACCTGATTGCAAAGACGACCTATGTCCTTTTTTTTCTTAACTACAGGAGGACAGTCTAAATAAATCTGTTTTTGAAGCTAAGAGAGACAGACAAAAAGTAAAAAAAAATTATTGTGCTGAAAGGGTTAAATGGTTAATAAATGATTTATTTATTTATATTATACATGATAATGAGTTATGCCATTACTATGAGCTCCTTTTGGGTTGCCAAGTCATAAAAACTGAAAACTTTCCATTGGACCAATGGTACCTTTGGAAAATGGACTGCATAGCACCTGAATATCAAACTATACAGTAACAACTTAATGACATTTGGGATTACAGGATTTAGACTTAATGGGTTGTCACAGCATTTTATTTAATGACTTCAAATTTGCAGATGGCTAACATTTTCTGTTGGCTTATTAGAAAGTCAGGAATGCATGATTTTTGACATTATTAACTTACAACTGCAGAATTGATGGCTAGAGCTAGACCCAGCTAGATTTGGAGTGGTAACCTAGTGCTTGGAGCTCATACTATGTTAGTGCAATGCCCTTGGTTTGGTTCTGGCCAAGGATCATTGTTGCATGTCACACCCCCCTCTTTCTGTTGTTGTGTCACTGTGCAATAAAGGGAAAATGTCAATAAAAGAGAGAGAGGGAATAAGAGAAAGTATTAGAGAAGAAGTGCATAAATAAGCAGGTGTACAGTTGTTCCTAATAAAGTGAGTAGCAGGTGGACATGTATCTATATTGAGGAGTACTGGCATAAAAATTACTGGTAACATCACTGTCATCATCAACTATTAGTGGATCGACATAGTGAACGTTACATTCACATCTGCAACAAAAAAATTGATGCAAATATTAAAATGTTTTGGAAGCATAATGTAAATAAAAAGAAATCACATGATCCACTTTTCAGTGCAGTCCTGCTGTGCACTGTTTACTAAGCTCAAAGCAGGCCAGTCAACCTGAATTGTGAGACAGTTTGAGTCCAGTAAAAGATATGTGAATTTACTGAACTCTGATGCTAATAATCATTAGCAAAGCAGTGTAGAAAACATTCAGCAGCAGCATCTCATTTAACCTGTTGCTGAGCATTACTTTTTGTGGTGAAAATGACAAACTTTGCTGGTGGTTCATCATATCAACTGTCACTAACTAATGTTAATTCTGTGAGTGACTTGATGGCAGCCCTAAATTAAAAGTCAATTTGTGTGCTCTCTGCATGGCACGCTGCTGTCAGTACTTGTCAAAGATAGTTTGTGAGAGAAGAACATCCACTTTGTAACAACCACTGTAATACCACAAATTAACTGAGTGTTTATTTAGTCCCAACAAATCCAAGTGAGACATCTTCTTTCTAGTGGATTGTGTCACATCACTGTCAGGGACAGCATCTCCAAACTCAAGTTTCATTCATATCAAATCAGTCATTTAAGTTTATAGACTCTTTGAACCCATGGCTATGGATGGCATTACCCATCACATAATCTTCAAATAAATTATAAAAAATACGATTTGAAGCAGAAATAAAAAATTTTTGTATTCAAATAAATTCAATCACCTTGCTTGTGGATGTCTCCCCATATCCCTTTATGAAGGAAAAACACAACATTTTCAATACATTTTCATACTGTCCAATTTCAGTATGCGCTCCTAATTTTGTGCTTCTTGGGGAAAAAGTAAGCATCAAACCCCATTGTTCAGTAAGCTCACAATATGTATGTTCTACAGGGGAAAAAAAAGGAAAGAGAAAAACACACTTGGATTTATAATCTACCAGATACAGTTGTGGGATGGCATGAGCTGAAACATGAGTTAATACTAACGAAATATCTAACATACAGATGTGAAACTGATAAAATATAGTGGTAAAAGATATACAAATGTTATGTGAAAAAATACAACAATGAAGATTTGCATTTTTTGGGTCATAAAATGGGTTCATTTTTTGTCATTTATTTTTTCCTGTTTCCTCTTAATTCCACTGTACAGTGTAGGCACAAACACACACTCCTCCACATGCAATCACACATGGTTTTTCAGATCTTAACTTTTACAGTTGTCCTTAACTGCCTTTTCTTTCTCCTTCTCTCGTGACATATCAGACAGAGGAAATTACAAGCTGAGACATGATTTCTTTCTATAGCTTCCACTGCATTTAGGTATCATTTAGCTTCATTTTCAGGTCCTTAGGCAGTTGCTCAGAGGTTTTAACCACAACATTTGAAGAGTCGGAGAATGTATCAGCTCTGGAAATGTCAGCTAACCATTCTTAATGACAGTTCTTAAACTGCTTCACAAGTCCTTGCGAGTAAATTAAAGCCTACATAGTCAATGAAGTTCTGATTGTTTTGAAGGATGCCCAAATTTTTACACATTCCCACGACTACTGTTTGTTTGTTTTTTAAGTTCATGAAATAAAATGTAACAGTGCATTGACATTCAAAGACATCTTTTCTTTTTCACTTAATCACAATAAGAAAAAGTCAACAAATTGTATTGATGCATATTTTGAAAATTCTGAAAAGGACCACATGTCAACCAGTCACTGTAGACATAGTGAGTAAGCTCATTCATGAAACTTAAAGTCACATGTACAATGGGCCCTTTTATTTACCTCAAGAGTCCTAATGAAAGTGTCTCAGCAGCTTTGTGAAAAGCTCTTACGAGGGAAGTTCTTAGAACTTTTAATGATATTTAGAACTCCAGGTTTGCAACAGTTAAAAGCAAAGTGCAAATTTTGGCCCATTTTATCCCCTTTTCACAAGGCTAAATATACAAAATTAAATCTGAAAGTACTGAAATTAGTCAATAAACAAGCAAAACCCAGACTGGGAACCACTGCTGTAGACACTCTCAATTAGGGGAAGGTGCAGGTTCCAATCTTTGTAGGAGGCAGCATTAAAAAGAGACAATAAACATCACTAATTAGTGCACTGGCTTTTATGGGGCCACTATAGGCTGCCAGAAGTGGTTGCTAGACAGTCAGCTAGCTTTGGAAAACACTTATCTTCACTTAACACCAGATTGTGCTTGAGGTGAGAACATAAACTGGGTTAAAATTTCTAATTGTAGTTCACTTTTTTCCATTTGTTACACAGCTACTTGTGGCACTTTTAGCGTGAGCATGTGAATGGTTTCCTTAAGAGATCATCTAGAGAGACTGCCTGAAGAAAAAAATTGATCTTTTGAAGCACTTATTTTCTAGCACAGCCAGGCCCTTGATGGTGAGATAAATGCAAGTTGCTAAGTCACAATAGCTTCTTAGACAACAGTTATCAGGAAACTGGTTCCAATACAGTTTTTAGTGCCAAAAAAGTCCATATAAACAGCTTGAACTGTATCACAGTAACAACAGCTGTGTCATCATTAAAGTTCTGCTTGCCCTCCACCTCCACTGTTGCTGGTCACAATGGCTGCAATGTGATAAACTCAGTGGTTCGTGGCTGCTCATGGCATAAAGCCATCTTCACTGAACTGAAACAACTTTTCCTCTTTACTTCCTCCTTTATTTCTTTATCTCCTCCCATCCCTTTCCTTCTTTCTCTTATAGGTTAAAGACAAACAGATGGGTGGGTGTTGTGGGCTTCTTTTCAGAGCAGAATTAATTAAGGCTTATGGCAGCTGACGCATCAGATTCACATTGACCTGCAATTAAGGAGAACACTTGAGTTTGGAGAGCTGGGGATATAACAGCCTAATGTACGTCCTGCCAACTGCCATGGAAAATACATCCTTCTCACTGGGCTTTACACTCTCATTAAAAGTTGCTTTGTGACATTTTTCTTTGGTTACCTCAGATATGTTTTTTTTTTTTTCCTGCTCTGGTCTGTGTGCTTCTTGTGCTACTATTCCTGTGAGGACCACATATTTTCACGAAAGGTGAGAATGAATTAGAGTGAGGTTTAGATTTGAAGATGGACTAAGGGTTAAGATTAAAGGGAGTTCACTGGGTTTTGAGATATCTGTCTCTGAGATAAGATTACACCCAAACATGATGAAGATGTGTGGATTTTAGTTGACCTTTTGTCTCTGTTACTCTGCACTGCTGCTGTTATTAAGTTAGTTATTATCAGTGAATGCAGTTCAGTACTGATGTTCAGGTTTAGACTGAGACTCCACACATTCAAACTAGACCACATATACTATAACTGTTCAGTTGAGGGAGGAAAAAAAAAAGTTAATGCTGGTAACATACACTCAGAGGCCATTGTACTAGGTACACCCGTACAGTCTAATACATTCCAAAACATCACCTCTGCCCTACATTCTACTTCTACAAATTTTATAATATTTCTGTGTTCATGTTTTTTGCATTGCAAGTATACATTTAGCGTTGAGTTCATACTTTAAGTTGGTGGTGTACTGGACTTTGTTGATCATTATGAAGCTCTGGTAGCTTTGAATAACTGGAGCTACTTCCACCTGCCAGAAATGAGGATACAGATCTTTATTTTCTGTATGATTTTCATGCATGTCCTGCTTTCTTACATGCACGAGTAGTGTGTGTAGTAGTGTTGATCCCTTTTAATACTTTTTTAGACAATCAGCTCATATAAGTGAAATATGTTGAGTGAATGTTGATGAGTTGTGATATTATAATCATACTGAGGTTGGCCTCTTTTTAAAAATTCTTTCCTTTTAACACTTGTCTATATCTGTCATTTTTAAGGTGTTCCCGCTGCACCACCATTTCTCTTGTTCACTCTGTCTCCTGTACCGTCCAGTTTCTCTGCACTGCTCACAATGCTCACTCCATGCACTGACTGAATGCTGCGTTTATGTGCACGTGTGTGCGACTAATGACTGTGATGGTGGGTACAGATCTTACCATCAGCTCAAAAGCAGGCAGGTGGCTGATGATTATGAGTTACATGATATACCAGTACCAGAAACATATTGCAATACCCTGCCATTAAAAACTGTACAATAACCCATTTAAGGATCGGTTTTCTGAGAATGACAGTGTTTTAATAAGTGCAATATCTCCAACAAGTTGCGACAATATGTAACAACAGGGCAGTATCTGTGTGCAGCTGTCTGCTACCACTGCCTTTAGGTAGAGTAGGCAAACCCTTTTTTTTTTTTAGCTTTCTTGATGACAAAACCAGAGACATGGCTCCTGATACATGCGCTCTTGCTGATCATCCAAGGATTGTTGACAAAACAGACACAGGAAGTGAAATGTGAATGAATTATTTCGCTTGCAATGTCAACAGTCAGGCCAAGCTTATGGACACCACAAAGCCAGTCTGTAAATATATTTGTAACCCACGCAGACCAAAGGAGCCAACTTGTCCAACGTGGTAAAGCATCTCGCATGCCGATAGACATACCTGTTCAAAGAACTCAAAGCTACAGGTCAGCAAATGTGATAATTTGATAACATAATTACATCATGCTTATGCCCTAAACCAAGTGTGGTTTAGTCATTTTTCAAGTCTCTGCACTGATTTTGTTCTTGTTTTCACTTTAATTTGCCAATTTCTTTCTAAATTTTGAATGCTGGCCTGACACTGAGGGCCAATCAATTCTCCCAGTGCTCCTGATGGCCACTCAGGGCCCGCTGATGTTGGCGTCACAGGTTATGACTGAGTGCATTTGGCAACGTGACTCAGGTACAAGAATGGCTTGTCCGTTACTCTGTGGGTTTGTGGCTCTTCCATTTCACATCTGGGAGTGTTTTTGATTGAATGGCTTTACTGGCATGGTAATGTGACAATATTACAATATTTTACAAATATATTTTGCAAATACAATACAAAAGGATCTGTTACAGTTTTAAAAAAAAAACGTTTATCTCAACTCTAAAATGTTTTTCCCTGACGTTCTGCATATAGAATAACGAATAATGAGTCTTTGTCTCATTTTTTAAAAGTTGAGTCAAGGTTGTTTATTTATTTTTAATTTTTTTCAATTGTGGAGGTGCTAGAACACACTTAGTGTGTTTTATTGCAAGGGTGAGCATGTGTTTCTAAGTGTACTGTTACTTAAAGTTTGTCCTTAAGGTACAATGAAATAAGCATGTCTGTATATGTGTTATTTATGCATGGCTGTTTGCACCTCTACTGTATATACATATTTTACATATGAAGCATGTTATTATATATGGAAAGCTGAATTTAGCATAATTCCTCTTTTTTTCTGCCAAGTGTAATGTTGAGCAGGTATGAGGATTTGGAGTGGACCAGCACTCATGAGGGCACCATGCTTTGAATGTCAGGACTTTGCGAAGATGAAGACAGTTGCTGTTCTTGGACATTCCTGTTAACACATAGCTGTCACTCTAACCAAAGAATACGTGATGTTGCATTTGCTTCTCCAGGGAATATATGCTGAAATGATGTGACGGTTAAAATAGGGGGAAACAGTAATGATTCCCTTGAGGACTCTGTCAACTCAAAACAATGATTTGACAGTGTTCACATCCACAAGTTTCTGTAGAGTTTAGCTGCTCCTAATGCTCCTTTTTCACAATGAAATATACACTCTCTGACTGCATTACAGACTGAAGTACTGACTGAATACTTTAGACTCTCTGTTTTAATTGTACAGAAAGTGAACATAAGGTAGGTGCCATACTGTGGTGACTGTAGTGCCATACTCCTAACCAGGACAGCAGCATTAAAAATTTCAGCCAGGACTATACAGCCTTGTAATGCTTCTGGCGTGATGGCACACTTAGTTCTGTTGCAGGGCATTTATATTCTACAGGTAAAATAACTTTGTTGAACAATTCTACAAGCTGTTATTGACTATTGATGAGAATAGGTCATATGTTTGTCAAAGTGAGAGTGAAAATCCTTTTTTTTTTTTTTTTTTTTTTTTTTTTGGGTGGGATTTTTGCCGAGGTGCTACACACTTACCCATTACCAAAACCTCTCCAACCTTACTTTCTGCTTCACTACAGAGAGTCCATAGCACTTCCTGTACTGCCATTGAACATTTCTCGATATGTAAATTGTGAGGTAGAATCATCATCATCATGGCATAATTCCTAGAGATACAGGCATGGGAATGTTATAGTAAAATACTTCAATTCACCAGTTTTAACATATGACCTGAACATTCAATCCTGCAGAGCATGGAGTTTCAACCAAATTTCACAGCAGGGGGCTACTACTATAGGTCTGAATGGAGAGCAGGTCAAACACATGCACATGCAATACACTCCAGTGCCCTCCAGTACACACACTAATGGGATGAGTGACATTCCAAAATTGCAAGAGATTTCAAGGAAGTTTCATCATGTTGCTAGAAAACCATGAAGTGGTTGGTGTTGTAGTGGGATACGTATTTCTAGGTTTGACTCTTCTGCCTCATGTTTTCAAAGTCAAGGTCGTCTCTGGGTGCACTGAGATAACTCAGAAACACTGCTTTCAAGTGTTTTACACACACGTTATTTACCTCTTTGGTTTCACCCAGGTTGTTGCACACAGTCTTTTCTTTGTTCCTCTATGAATACCTTAGGACACAACAATAACAAATGAGGCTATCTCCAAGTCAAAACCTTAAAGAAAAGAAGTGAAAAAAGGAACACTTTACATAGATTGGAAGTCTTTTCCCAAGGACATTTGTATCCAACTTTTTTGAATCATTTAAAGCATTTTTTTTTCATTGTGTTTTTACATCTGCCAGAGTAGCGAGATTTGCAGGGTATAATAACACTAAAACTCAAATAAAATAAATAACTATTTCAAAAATTTCTGGCCCGGTTTCCAAAATCTAATGAATTCTCTTAAAAGTTTTAAACAAGTCCTGTGGATCATCTTTGTAGATTCAACTTATTTTGGTCCTGTGCTGTCTGTATTTTGCACTTGTGATATCAAACACAATAAAGTTGTCTTTCACATCCACAGTGTCTCTTTTCTTTTGTCTGACATAGTAACTGTATTTTCTACTGTATGGTCCATACTGTAAAATGTATGTTTTGTCAAATTCCACACTAAAAAGGTAACCACTACCTAAAATACAATTCTAACCTTCATTGTTTTAACTACCACAGAGGATGCTGAGATCACGGCCTTGGTATTTTTATCCTTGGAGTTTATTCTACAAATGAAAATGTCCTGGTAGTTTATAGACTATAGTAACAGTATATATCCATGAAAACATTTGAATTTATCATATTATGTGGACAACATATGTTCATGCACAAAAAGGAGACACTGAGGTAGAAGTTATGGAGCAGTGTAACAAGATCTGCAGATCAAGAATATAATGCTAAGATGACTGTAGGACCGAACAGACAGAGGGCATAATAAGGCCACCTGATGGCTGCTGCATACCACTTTGAGCACAAAGCTAAACCTCCCCTGGCCATCAAGACAATTGCTTGCTCCCCCCTAATGCAAATCATCTTTAGAACTCATCAGGGCTTCCCAATACACACTATGCAATGCAGGTCGGCTGTTACCAGGATTATGTTTACAATACATGACCCTGAAACCATTTGGAAGGCAATATGGTGCTACCAAATGGCACCACCATAGAGTGGCAAGAAAAAATGTAGGTTCAAGAGAGCCAGAGATGACAAACTGAGAGGAAACAGGCAGGTTTAATGGAGTTGATCATCAAACACAGTTTCATATTGCTATACTGTGTGTATTACTACCTGTAAAATCTTGGTTAAGGTATGAGCTATACAAGAATAATGAATCATTTGAAGTTAAAGCATGCAATTACATGGACAAAATACTTTAGGCCAAGGGTCTTTCAGCAGGACAGTGACCTGAATTTGAAACTCAGGGTGTCAATAATATTGATTAATTTTACTGTAAACTGTAACAGTTAAAATCTTTATGACAACATCAGCAGTGATGTTGTGCCACGTTTAAAAAAGAGAAAAAAAAAAAGCTTTAGTGTTACTATGAATGGAATGGCAGTTAGTATTGTAAAGGATGGCTCTCATTTGGGGTGCAGACAGTTATTAAATCATAGCTTATGGAACACAATATGGCCCGCATATTCAATATCTTCATCAAACAATTACTGTGCCTTTGTAAAATTGGTTGGCCAGCTAATCTCGTTAAGCCATTTGCCTGAGGCCTAATTCCATGGAAGGTGATACAGTGAGCGACACGACTATTTAGAGGCGTCACTGTAGCTTTCATATCAGGACCCTGATATTGTGTTTGTAATAGGAAGGCGGCATTATTAAGATGTAATGTGGGAGTTGAGGAGATATTATATATAATGACTATCTATTCTTATCGTCTATTAGAGGACTCTGGAGACTTATAGGCCATGTGTGTTTAGTCACCCTGGCAGACATTAAACCAAGTTTCCTCCACAGGGAGGATACCATTCAAGCAAAGAATACCATTCATTCCTCTATTTCTCCAGCCATCCATCCATCAAGCTTGACTGGAAAACTTGACTGACATTTCTGGGGATGAGGTTTCTATAGCAACATGCATTTTTTTTTAGATGATACCATTTCATTCAAGAACAATGTAAAGTTTATAGCCTTCTCATGTATCATGTCAAATACATACTATAGACTGCACAAACTCAATAGTGGACTCTGGTCAAATCCAGAACAAAATACAATTTAGTCTGGACCAACCTTAACAAAATCTCAATCCAACCTGATCCACAATGCTTGTGAGTGACACATCTCTCCCCTTACCTGTAATCTCTCAGACACCAGTAGCCATATTTAGCAAGTGTGTTATCAGTGGACGAGACCAGTTTGAAAAGTGAAATGTCAGTTCAAAGCTAGCCATACAAATGTTTTGTGGTGGAAATTCACAGACAGTGTAGTCAGTCATATTTGGGAGAAGAATGACACTATGCTGAAGAGCCAGACAGCAGAAACTGCCAAGCTCCAGCCTACTGTAAAGAAGCAGCTGAAGGTCCAACATCAAGAGTTAAAAAAAAGTCATGGAAAACAAGGAGCAAGAGTGGGCAGAGAGGTTTGAGGAGCTGGATAGGAGGTTAAAAGAAGTAAGCAACAAGAAGCCTAGAAGGAGAAACTGGTTTGTGAGGACATTGCGATGGATGTAGGTGCAATCAACCAATCACATTCAGTGTCAACCATTGTTTGTCCTTATGTATTAGGCCTAGGATACAGGATACACTCCACCTCTCACCCAAAGTTAGCTGGGACTGACTGATTTAACAGTATAGTTAATGGATGGATGAAATAAAACAAAATTAAATAAAAATGAATTGGAGTAAAATAGATTTGTGGTTTGGCTGTGTCACATATCTATAAAAACATATAAAAACAAACTTCTAAAAAACATGTATCAATCTTCATACACACTTTCAAAGATGCATAAAAATGACAGGACAATCAATACTTTAACCAGATAGAAAGATGTTACACTGATAGTGCCTCAGTTGGATGGATTTGTCAATCTAAAACTGTTGAGTCCCCAAACATGGCGCAATACTCTCTTCTGTGTAATTTTGATGTTGCATAATGCTTTTAAAATGAGTAGGCCTGTTTTATTATTCTGACTGCTCTGTAGCTGTCATGTACCACAGCTTCCTCAGCAACAGACTGTACATAACTAGATGATCATTAGACAAAAATGGCAGCATTGTAATGTGCATTGATTAAGACTCTGACTTGAGTGATAAAACTAGAGCAGCAGCAGCCAAAACTCACCTGATCATTTCCTACTCATCAACTTTAATGTCAAGCTAATGCTGCATTGAGGCTCTCTTAGTAAATGATGGGGATGGTGTAGAGTTATTACACAGAATGTAAAAATAAATAAACATTATATTAAAGCAATAACTCACTGTAGACTGTGATAAATGGAGCTTATACACAGCATCTGGAGGAGAATGTATATTAGCTATGATATTCAATAAACCATGGCCTATCTTGGATTATTGCTCAAAAATGGCACTCGTCTTCGTACTAGATGAAAAGACTTGGGTCAACCCTGTGTCCTAGATGTAACTAAATATACTGCAAAAGAAAATATGCCTTGAAGGAAATGTGATCATGACTGGATTACATTTTCTTTTAACATAATGGGTGACAAATATGTTGATATGTTTATTCACATTTAACCAAAATGCTTTTGCTTCAACAAAGTGCCCAACTTTTTATGAACAACATGTTATTGTTTGCTGTCAAACCCACAGTCAGGTGAAGAGATTAATGTCAGCGTCATCTCTGGAAAACAGCTTCCATCAAAAATGAAATAAATAAATAAATAAAATAAAAAATCACCTTTCAGCAACTTCATCCATCAAACAGTCACCTGTGTTTGTTCAACACTGCAGGCCTGCCAACATTATGAGAATTTAGAGATCCTGCCTGTATTCACTGCGCATAGAAGCTGTAAGAAACATGTAAAGGCAATTTTAGAGCTGTTATAGCGCTTTTTCATGTTTTAAGGAGGCTAAAAGTTTCTTTTGGCTAAACACATCCCATATCTGTGTAATCTACAGTGGGACCAAAGAGATTAAACAAGTATAAATCTGAAAATGCCAGTGTTCCTTTAATGGGATTTTATATATATATATATATATATAGAGAGAGAGGAGAGAGAGTTTTTTGCTATCATTACATAGCCAAACATTAGCATTAAAAGCTGTTTATTTACCAGTCTAGAGGAAACACTGTGAGTTTGAACTACTAATCAAGAGCTGTCTGTAGTAATGGAAAGCAACACCAATGTTAACTCTTGTTTTGCTTCTCATTCTGTTACTTCCTTTTTTCCATTAGCATGCTAACCAGCATGCCCCACTTTGAGATAGTGAGTCACTGTAGTGTAACTTCTGCTCTGAAGAAGTAAGTGCTGCCACAGACTATTTTCTTGCCTTGTAAACACAGCAATGGCTGAAGTAAACAGCTGTTACCGCTAACATTAGCTATGTAGCAATAGTTAAATTTACATATAGCACCTTTAAAGTACAATATATATGACTATATTTCTGTCTAGGCCATAGATTAGAATCTGGAACCCGAAGTTACAAATTTATTTTCCATTAACCACTCTTACCCTTTTATTGCTTTGAATACACATTTTTCAGTATTTGTGTTTCAGTGCTGGCTGTCAGATATATTCTGATGAGGGACACATTAATGGAACGAATGATACAAACACATTCACAGACAGGCCAGACAAATGATTACAACATACAGCATGTAGCTGGATCAAGACAAGTATTCATGTACCAGCACGCCTACATGCTGCATCACTTTGTCATACTAAGTCTTTGTCCATGCCCGCATTCACACGCAGCACAGCTCATTCTGTATGCATCCAGCAAACACAATTACATTATATAAACCCCAGTCAGTCAGCAGCCAGAGGCAGTGTATCTGCAGAGGGAAGAAACCATCCACATACAAACAGTCCATGTATACAGACTACAGATTGCAGTACAAACTTGAGTCACACAAGGCACCTAGTCAGACAAGTTTTCATTCATGTATCCACCAACTGTCCTAAATTTCAGGGGTTGATATTAGCACTTTTTGTTGTTGTTGTTGTTGCTGTTGGTGTTGGTTTTGACCTACAATGGTATATTAATGGCAAAATAGGTAAGTCAGTAGGTCCAGACTTCACCACTCTGGCCCTCTGTTGCACCTTGTATGCAGTTGAAGGCTCTAGTGCTTGTCAAAGGGGAGGTGCTCCTTTCTTGCATCTTCTCGCATTGAAAGCAGCAGACAAAGACATACAGGTGTAACTAAGGTAGATGACATAAAATAAACATAATGGACAAACTATGATCAAACATTTCAGACATTCATTTATTGGGATTTATTATATTCTAGTCAGTTAAATGATGCTAAAATTAAATTCTTTTTTATTTTACTGGGGATCCCCTGACTCCCTTCAACTGCTTCCAGGAGTCCCCAGACTCCAGTTTGAGAAGCAGTTAATAGCAGCTATAGTTAGCAAAGAGAGAACACCTCACATTAGAGTGCTGTGGCCCCTACTGGATTCACTATTCAGTCACATAACACACAGTCACCCAAGAAGAACAGAGGTGTTTCCTCTGCTTTGCAGCTTTGCTGTCTCCTCAGGCTTAGTTCAAAGATACAGCGTTCTCCCCCTGAGCTCTGGCTTCATTGTTTACCAGAAGCTGAACCCCCTAACAAGCCTTGACACTGTGCAGGCTGCCAGCCTCCGCTGCCGCACAAATAGCACCACAAAAAAACAAAAAAAGAAAACAAGCAAGGTCAGACTGGTGTGTAATGACTGAAAAAAAGAGAAGAAAAGTCTTTGTGTGTGTGTCAGCATCTCCAGGAAATCGGTTTTCTAATCTGGTGTCTGGTGTTAGGACTACTGTCCTACGCCCACTGTAGGACACACACTGTTCAACAGCACATACACAACTATACACATGAACACACTGATGCTGATTTTTGGTTTTGGCTCTGTGATAGACCCATTCATCATGGAAGTTGTTGTGTGGTAAAGTGCATAGCATACCCATCATCTAACATGACATTTTACCCCACTACAGCTGGAGGGGATTGTCCTGCTTGAAACTGCCACATTCTGTTGTTTTCTTATTCCAACCATAAATAAATCCAGTAAGTATATTTCAGTGTTACAGCCCCATATGCTAACAGAAACTGTTACACGGTTTTTGCTTTTTAACGCAAAAATGGAAACTGCTTTCAGTCAGTCTGTCTGTCTGATTGTCTGCTTTAAAGAAACAGCAGAGACAGATTAGTTAGGGAAATAAAACTGAAAGCTACATTTTAAAAAAGCTCATTATTTCCAAAAAGAAAGTATGAAAGAACAAAAACATCAAAAAACAGTAACACAACATAAAAACTGTACTTTACTATACACAACCTATTTCTTACCAAGCGTAAGATAAGATAGAATTTTATGATGCCTGACATTTTCCAGACACTTGAGTTATTGAACTTTTACTGTTCTGGCAAATATCCCACTGACTGCCATGTAGTATCATCGTGATTGTCCATCTAGTCACTGGATATACACAAATGATATGTATGTATAAATACTACTACTACAAAAAACTAAATATAATTTTACTAGTAATATGTAATATGTGCTTATCCAATCCTTTTTGCAAATTACCTGATTTCATGGATTTTAAGAGGTCACCTTCATCAGATGCTGCTAAGTTTTGACTTTAATCTTCGAAAGCATTAGCAGTGATTAAGGGTCCCTCTTCCTCTTTATCGACATTCTTCTCCTTGTTCTCCTACTCATACATTCAAAAGATCTTTAAGAAGTTTGAGCTGTTATCAGTTGTTCTGGTCTGCTCTCTAAAATGGCCTGATTTATGAGGTGACAAGTGACACCCAGGTAACTACGAAGCCTGGCTGTTCAGGTTGTAGTTCTAACATGGTTCCGTTCAGTTCAGTTTTTTTGGAATGAACCCTCTGTTGAAGAAAGAATAAAAAACATCAGCGGAGAAGCAATTTTAAGATCCATGGAGGCCCCACCCTGCAAGTGCCAGACAATTTTATGAGAAAGTTACGAAAGTAAATGCAACGATATCATGTCATTAATTCTATGCCATACCTCTTCAGTGGAGCACTTTACAATCCAGGGTAGCTTACTCCAGGAGGCTTATCTCAAAGTGCATGGTGCGACATCAGTAATGTTATAGTTTTTGTATTTTGGACACTCTTCTCCCCAAAGGTCAGCATTGTTAATGGTAAGACAGAGTTCACCAATTTTAAAAGATATTCTTTGACTCTTTGACTGTTTTTTTTAATGCTGTCATTTTTAGTGCTTTGAGAAACACAAACACAAATGCATTCATCTTCATTGTACTGGGGTGGAGGCAGTGGTTTCATTCATAGATAATAAGCACTTTTAAACAAAAATGAATCTGCATGGCTAGACACCACTGGTAGTGTGTGAGAATATATGCTTATATTATTTGTAATTTGGTTGGTCTGAGGCTTTAAATGATAATAATGGTAGTGCTAACTTGGGATGTGGAAGTGGGATACCATTTTATATGCAGATCGTGAAGCAACATTACACTGCACTGTATGACCCTGACACTTATTCCTGGATTGATCATGAATGTTGTACCACTGGGGGTAAATCTCCAGTAGAGAAAATCTGCATGTGAACATATTTCTCCGCATTCTGGGCTACCATACATTGTTCTATTGCCACATTTTTCCCTAATAAGGGAAATAAATGCTCGGAACAACTAAATAATTACTATGTGTCAATTTAAAACAGGGTCACCCATACAAAGTGGTCCAATGTGACAATGGCCCCATGTATCCACTTTCAGTCAATGGCATCCTATGGATTCTCTGCTGGTTATCTGCAGCAGGAGGCAGGTAATCAACTGCCTGCATTAACACATCTGCCCTACAGTACCGTCTACTGGAGAACACACTGTGTGTGTGTGTGTGTGTGTGTGTGAATGAGAGAGAGAGAGGAGAAAGAGATAGATCCTCATTGTTGCCAAAGTTCACAAAATACATACAACATACCATCACCTATAATTAGGTGAATACTCACCCATTGCTGAGCTTTACATTATTGATTCTGAAATAGCAGTAATATATATGTGCTATCTACATATAAATAATGAAATAACGCAGAATGAGTATAGGAGGACAACAGTGACTTGCACCTAACTTGTGATGATAAGATGAATGCTTTTGGGTAAGAATTTTAAATTTTTAATAATAATCACAGTTTAAGTTGTGATTATTCCTTTTTGCAAACTGCATTAAATCTCTATTCCCAAAATTGAGAGTGCTTAGAAGAGATACTACTCTAAATTAAGTTTCCTGTAATGTTTGCACATTTCCACATTGTATTTCATTTATTTAATCTGTACACAACCAGAAATGCAATGAAAAGTCATGTATTTACATGCTTTAGCTATTTTTTGGTGACCACCAACCAGAGCAGCAACTCCTTGGAGTTTTGTTGTCTTGAAAGACTCAGCAATTTTTTCCAGGAACCAAGCTAGACGTTTCCCTCTGCAGCATTTGTGCTCAGCTATACCAATCTTGTCAATGGAGCTAGAGCCTCAGCCAGTGAACAAGTTGTGCTTGCCGCCCACAAACCAGACATTCCAGGCTGCTAGCTCTTGACTGCCAAGGGACTTGAAAGGTCAGAGGTGACAGGGTAATTGTAACTTTGAGTGATAAGTTTCTGGATCTCACTGATGGTGTTGTTGGCCAGCATTCATGGGAGGTGGTTAATTATACTGCTGATTCTATGGCAAAAGTCCACTGTCTTGTCTTACTGTCTTGTAACTTAAAGGGGATTTTCCCCTGCAAGCTGCTATGGCAGTGGTGTTAGTGAACAATGGACTTATTACTAACTGTGGAGTTAGTCGACTACATATTCCAAGAGCAATGAAAATGTATTTTTTGTTACTTTTTTCCCCCCTTGTCCATATAACTACCCATTCAAAAAAATGGTGCAAAGAATTCAGAACCAGATCCTCAAAACAGCCAATACTGAAGCTTCAGTGCTCTTACAGGGATGTACTTATAAATAGAAGAATGTTAAATCACTCTTAAAGTGTATTTAAGGTAAGAATGTATGAACCCTGTCTCTCTCCAGTCCTCCATTCTTCAGTTAACATTATCAATATGAGGTTCCTGTATGTCCTCAGGTGAACCTGCTTGGCTCAGTGGCAGCAGCAGCAGCTGAGAATAAGCTGTGGTGAGGAGATGTCCCATAAGATGAGCTGGAGGTGTTTCAGATTTCTGATTCCACTCACCTACTGTGTAAGTTTGTGGCCTTCATGGTTTGAATGAACCTGATACGGTAATAGTGTATATTTTGCTTTAAGTTGTTAAAGCTAATATTTTATACAAGCTAATATTTCTGTTTATTTTAGGACAATGTGCCATGTAATGATGACAATATTGAATGAAGTTTGTTCTGTTTATTTATTTACTCATTTATCTTATCATTTATCTCATTCTAGGGACCAGTATGTTGGCCTAGACTGAAGCATCTCCGTAACTACCTTTCCTCAGCAATTTCATGCATTCATGTTCCCCTGAGGATAGATCGTTATGATGTTGCTAATCCCATGATTTTCTTTCCAGCACCACCAACAGGTGATGATCACGGTAAACCTAATACCTGCTAAAACATGAGCATGTTAATATTCTAACTGTCAGCATGTTGCTATGCTGATGTTAGCAATTAGCTTTGCAATTAGCTTTGCGTATAGCCAAGTACAGCCTCATAGAGCAGATGTTCTTGGTGTAGTTTTAGCCTTTTATAAGTCATGCTATTTTACTGACCAAAATAGTTACTAAAATTTTGGGAACACAGCAATATTGCTACACCAAAGTCAGGAAATCAGGGAGGACATAAACCAACCAAAAAGTTTATCTAAGCCAATTTATTTGGAGATAAATGTTAAAGTGACAACAATTACTCCCAATTGCAGACAAAAACTGTGCATACACAGTGTTTGTTGCATTTTGGAAAAAAAAAAAAAAAAAGTAGTGTTCCTTACTCTGTCTGACTGTATTTCAGTGATGTAGTTGAGTTCCTCCATCTCAGCAATTACTTCTGTTTAGAATGTTTAAAATACCACACATTTACCCTTGTTAAGATATACTGAATACTTGGTTCTTTATTGCAGTTCATTTTTTCTTCAATAAATCACAGAATTGTTTGAGTCATTGTAATTCCAGAATGATCCTTTTGATTGTTAATGTCAGCCTCTTCGTTATTCAAGTGCTTTGCTCAAAGCTAGGCTAATAAGGATGAAAGAGGAATGTGATTTGCCAGTAAGAGGGGGAAACTTTATGGAGCTACAGGGCCATAGTGCGAACGTCAAACCTTTCATTAGTGTCTTCATTTGGGGACTGGTGACAACAGTGGCACGACCTTTGCTGAACATTGGGCACTTAAGACTGGGGGATGGTGGGTGGTGGTGGTGGGGCTTGGATGACTCCCGGCTGCTGTTGGAAATAGCTTTTGCAATCTCATAATAATAGCCATCTTTGGTGCAATTAAATCGTCCATTTTTCCCCTTATGGCCTTCACCTCCTGTCACCTACATGCCTTGGTTTTAATATTGGGGAGGGAAGGGAGAAAGGATAGAAGAAAGGAAGGATTCTCGGAAGGTGGAGATGAAGAGTACGTGGAGGTAGGAGGGGGGATGAGGAGAGAGAGAGAGAGAGAGGTCAACAGAGAACGAGAGAGAGAAAAAGAGAGAGAGAGAGAGGATGAGACAGGCCTTTTGTGTGTGTGCAGATTAATTAGAATCCTTCTGGACTGCCATTAGAGCTCATTAAAAGGAGCCACAGCCATACAGGCATCAAACAAAGAGCTGGGACTGAACCCCAATCCAACCCCCACCACTGTCTGCTCTGCTCACAAAGACTGTGCGTACGTCTGTGTGTGTGTGTGTGTGTGTGTGTGTGTGTGTGGCGTGTGTGTTTATACATCTGCATGTGCACATTGCTATTGATATCACCACACACACACACACACACACACATATAGATGGATAGATAGATAGACAGATAACCTGATGTATTATGTATTCATAATAGTAATAACTACCACAAAGTATGTGCATGTGTATTTGTGCATGTGTCTATGCACATGTATACATACATGTGTGTGTCTTTTGTGTGGGTGCTAGGATTGGTATGTAAATGAAGCATTATGTTGATGATATTTTCCCCTCCTTTTTGGCTGAGTCTCCACAGGCCCTGTTAGCATAAATGATGCTCCCCCAGCTAGCTGACTGAGGCTCACCCATCGCCACTAAAGGGATGAATTAGGCCTCCGAATCCCAGATCAGATCCTTGTTCATTTTCAATAAGGATTGCACTGGGGCTCCACGTGCATTATGATGAGAGTGTTTATGGTTGCTTATTAGTGGGTGCCCATGGTGGCACCAAATGATAATGTACTGGAGTTATTACAGCAACGTACAGAACAGGCCTACGGCTTTGACAATTAGGATAATGACCTGTGAAGGTTTGGTTTTAAAAAAAATCATTGGTTTTATATTTGGAATTGAGTGTGTGTGAATATTGGGTGGAGGTATTGCTAGGAGTATGCTGTTTCAACGCTGTATCAGTTTTTATAGTAGACCATTTTCATCCTATAAAAGGTTACAAAAACTAGCAGTACACCAGAATTTACTCTAATAAGGTAAAAAAAAAAAAAAGTCTCTAAAATAGAAATGGCACACTCATAAAAATGACATATATAGTAAATGACAGTAATAATGTATTCATGCATACAAAGGTGGATTCTGATCAAAACGTGCTCTAGAGCCAACCTGGACAAAAATAGGTCATATTTAATGAAAAAAAGGATAAGGATTTAATTGAATTTGATATTGCTGGTAATGATCACAGCTGCATAATTGTCCACCTGATGACAACAAACTGCTGGTAAATCACCTAGCATTAGCTTCATACACTGATGAGGCAGATGGCTTTGGAGGCTTAAATCCCAGATTCAAAACTATAGCAGTGATGATAGCAAAACTATTATATGAAGTACCAACAAGTTGGGAGGTTCTGACTGAATCTGTTCACCTGCTGCATATCATACACAGCTAGCTAGCTACATATACTGTATGAAGTGACTACCTATCTTCTGCTGTTTTTCATCCAGTCATTTAAACTTTTGTCTTTTTTGTCGATGGAAACATACTTAGTTACTTCCTCATTTGACTTGATATCTCTATGGAGAAGAGTAGAAACCCAACTTTCACCAGCAGGTTGAAATCCTCTGTATGATGTCATTAAAATAGGACAGGAGGAGGAGCAGTTTGCTGTCCAGCAGTGGTTACATTTCCAAATCAGGAGAGGGTGTCTGACCATCTAAAAGCTATTGATAGAAGTCATACATATAAACTGTAGATAAATGAATATTATAAGAATATTATAAGTCATATAAATTTATTTCATTTTATTTTTTAAATATTTATGAGTTAAATGTGATGTCAGCCTGTGACACCACTCCCCCTTGGACACACACGCCATTTATGCAAGAAAAATAAGATTTGAAAACTTTAATTCTCTGCTGTATCAGTAAAGCTTTGACTGTGTCTTCAACCTTACAAATGTAGGACTGGAAGCATATAGCAATGATTTTAACTCCACCTTGGACATTTGTATAAAACAGTGAAATTGCTTCAGATATCATCCAGTGTAAGGTCAGCATTAGTGGTTCGTCTGCTCTATGACCTTAAGTTTGAACACCCCTATCAGAATTGTATTCAAAATTGCTTTCTCTTATCTGGGAAAGTTCAGACCATTTCTTAATCTAATGAACACTGACAACGTAATACATGCATTTATCACCAGCAGGCTACATTACTCTTCTTTCACGTCACCCACCAAAACTGTAAGATTGTTCTTAATGCTGCTCAGAGAGTTTAAACAAGGACGAAAAGTGCGTAACACCACTTTCTCATATCACCAGCCGCTGATGAATCATCATTTCAAAATTTCTCTGCTGCATTTAAATGAACTCACAGGTTTACACTGTGCAGCAAGGTTCTTTTTGTGTGACCTTTCTGCTTTCAAACTTTAGACTGCAACATGACTGTTTTCAGTGCCTATAGGGACCCCATGAGTGAAAGCGAAACTTCATAGTCCTGTTCCACAAGTATGAATACCTAAAATCACATGGACGTTAATGATAAAGCAATCTAGCCTCATGTGACGTGGAAGGACAACACCAAGTTGGTTCAGTATTGCCATGTATTTACTATATTAATACTCAAACCAAAACTGTCACCTTTCCCTTGAACCCAAGTGCTTCTGTTTTTTAAACCTTAACACACACCTTATTGCGCCACCAAAATTACCTGAAGAGTTGCTCAGCAGAGTTTGGCAAAATATCGGCATATTATATCTCTCATATTCCTAGAGAGCTGGTGCAGGTCTGAAAATCTCTGCCAAATCCGCAAAAGGCCACAATGTGCTTCCATTTATGTCCTTTTCAATTTTGCAGCTTCTGGGACATGACAGCTTCATCCCACAAAATTGATCCCAGATTTAACAAGCAGGAAGGAAACTTTCAAAACAGATACAAGCCGACCCTCAGGATTAAGGTACAACAATGTCCAGTTGCACCGTATATCACTTTCTGAATAGAAATGGGCTCAGTGGATGAAGCTCCAGAAAAAGTGACTGGGGTTTACTAAACACATGCTGACAGGCCACAGTGCTTTGGGGAGAATGTTCTCTGAATGAAACAAAATGAGAACTTTTTGTCACATCAGCTTTATGTTCAACTTTACGTGAAATTCCAAATCTTGTGTGCTGACTTATATGAACATGCTGCATTCATTGTGCCACTTTATATACTGATTCTGTAAATAACTACCTATCAGTGTTATTTATTAGGAAACCTCTATATACATAAGTAACATTGTTGTATTGTTTTTGGAAGGCAGCACAGTATTTTGGAAAAACTGTGTGTTACTTGTTACTGGATGTCACAATTCCAGTTATCACCTTCCCGCTCTATGATAGTGACATTCAAAACCAATAAACTTCATGAACCACTGGAAAAACATCTGTATCATCAGCATCTCTTCTGCTCAATATAAAAGCTTTATTTTAATTATGTTGGTGATTTAATAAAAAGTCTGCTCTTGATAGTCCTTAAGCTTATGTATTCCAGGCTATCTTTGTGTGTGTGTGTGTGTGTTGAAGAACGAGCGCCTGTGCCAGCTTACCTCACTAAGCAACATATTGTAGCAAGCTTCCCAGTTAGTGGGGGTTTATGCAGGGCCATTGCCTCTGATTATCTTTAACATCTTGCTGAGTGCACTGCACTGGGCTGCTGGCACCATTTCAGATGCGCACACACACACACACACACACACACACATGCACACTGACAAGTGACAGTGGAGCCAGCGGACCGCTTATTACTCTCTTGGCCAAGCTTATTCAAACTGGACTTTTAATCCATCAACAATGATGATCTGGGATCTGTGAGTGTGTGTGTCTGTGTGTGTGATGGAGAAAGAGGGGGAGTATGTGTGTGTTTAAGTGCGTGCATGTTAACTGACATAGCTGTATCCTGCTTGCGATTATGCCCGATTAATATATGCGTGTGCATAGATCTTCAACTTATAGAGCAGCTCTCTCTCAGTTCAGCTCTGTCTGTCTGTTTGTCTGTCTGTCCAGAGGGCTAGCATTTCAGGGTCATCAAGTTTCTATTTCCTTTCTACTTCATTTAACTTTCTACTTCATTTGTGGCTAATTGTTTTCCTAGCGCCAACATGGCCAGGGACTCTCTTCTGAAAAGGCCACCAAATGAATTTTTGGCACCCAAGACCCAAGTGGTGTCTACTCATTCTCATCTGTCTTCCCTATCACACCCTCACACACACACACAAAAACATCTACACTGGCTATGTTCAGGTTATACAGTATGTTTCATGCCTTTTAGTAATGTTACACAGGGAAAATGATAGATACCAGCTACCTGACAGAAAATAGTTTTCACTTCATCTTCCAGGAGCAAAGTGCTACATTCTGAGATTTCAAAGTGAACTCTGATGATTGCAAATGTCATGAATTCTGTGATTGCCACCATATAAATCAATGTAATCATGTAATAAAATACCCACCATAATTGAAATTAAACTGCTGCAATCACATGCAGTGAGCACAACCTTCCTTTCTGACTTCCACTAAAAGATAGTTTGAATTGGCCTCCACAGGAACTCTCAGGATCTGCCAAATGGACTCCTCGCCTCTCACAATAAGTTTCAGAATTAACATTGGCCAGACAAAGAACTACCTTTCTCAAACCAGGGGAGGCATATGTTCTGACATGATAATAAACTTAACAACATGACTGTTGCTAGCGAGCAATGGAAAAATGTCAAAAAAGGAAAATAAATAAATAGATAAAAATATAATTTCTGGTTCTGCGTTCTGCTGCTAAAACATGAGCATGATCCGTATGCTCCAGAAAAAAAGGATTTAAAAAAACCCTACTATTTTGTTTTTTGATACATATACCATAAAATGTAACCCGGGCAGTCTCTGTCACATCATGTTGCTCATTGCAGCCATGTCTACCTGTATTCAAATTAAACATGCAGAGCTCCAGGTGCTCATTTAGCCAGACTTGTTCAAAAGAAGATACAGTTAACAGAGGCTCCAGATGGAACAGATACCTGCTGATACAGATACCAGATTTAAGTAGGGCCCTTCACTTTAGACCATCAACACAACAGGATTTGAGAGCTGGCAAAATGCTCTCATTCTTGGCACCAATATTGCAGTGCTTTGCTGTATTTGCATCACCACGCCTTCTTCTGTTTCTCTCTTCCTATTGGGGCACACAGCGAGTCACCAAGATACCAAACTGGCATAGTCATAACCTCAGTGCACCACTGGAAAAATACCAGTTCACTAGTATGCTGCTGCATTTTGTGTGGCGCACTGGCACAAAAATAGTCTCTCATGTCATGTTGGCCCTAATAGTTGTGATTCAAAGTGGACATGGCATTAACTTTGAATCTCAACTAGGGTGCAGTGTTCTGACATGCAATGATGAAGCACTTGGAATTTGCTACACTTCTGATTATCATCTGTAATTGGCTGCATTTCTATACCAATCTCAACTGAGACTCATGGGTAATGTTGTATTTAGACTATAATGCCAACCTTGTAGAAAAATCATAATTACCTAGAAAAAAAAGAGTGAATAATTAAAACTAATGGACACACTGTGGCATGGTTACGTTATATAGAGTCATGTGTTTCTGTATCAAGAAACATTCAGAAGATAATATAAACTAAGTTTTCAAATGTGAATAAAAAAAATACTTCTGGAACCAACGGGTCTGTGCACAGAGTAAGGGAAAGGTATGTATTATTCTCATTCCATCACTCTTTCACACAACAGCATATTGCACACACTTTTTATGGACCTCCTATAATAAATTTTACCTTGTTACGAAGTTATTTTACCACATACAGGGGTCTTTAATCAAAATTAAATATTGATTTAGTGTGTACATGTGTTAATTTTGTGTGTGTGCTTATTTTTTAAGCTCCTCTAGCCATTATATTCATTGCTCTTTAAGTTTCTTTTCTTTTTTCTCTTTTCTTCTTTGTAGTCTGATAACCCTGTTCTGTTCCACTCATGACTGTGATTAATTCTCACAGTACTAACAGTGCAAATATCAGCATAAGCTACAGTTGAACTCATGACTAGCACAGTAGCATTGGAGCAGGTACATGGCTAAAGTGGTATATAGGTGTTGACTTCTTGTGTGAAAGCCAGCAGTGTTTGACACAGAGATCAAGGTGTCCTCTGTGCTGCTGAGCTGCATGAATACATGCATGATTTAGTTGCCCATTATGCCAGAGCAGGTATCATAGTTCCCCACTGATCCTGCAGTGTGTGTGCACCACTGTGTGTGTGTGTGTGTGTGTGTGATCCCGCTGCTCCTGTGTCGAGAAAAAAATGAAAAAGTTGTTTTTCACTCCAAGGATCCAGAGCACAGTGGCTACACATCAATCTGGCCGTTCATATCATGAAAATGTTATGGATGATGAGGGAATGGTTGTGTTGTTACAGACTTTATTTTGATGTTGCCTTATGCATAAGAGCTACATGTTTGTATAATGGAAAGGCTGCTGTCCTGCCCCAGATCATCGAGAGGTCATTGAGAGCCTGCCCTCCCTGACCCTGTAGAAGTTTCTTGAGCTTAGACTTGAATTAAGCAATATTAACTGCTGATTCATGCTGATTTGAGCACATTCTAAATGTCTTGTTGACCAATCAGATTGCTTGGTCGGAACTACTTCTTGTATAATGCAGGACTCTGCAGATGACTGAACTAGCAGGTTGTCCAGTTTTTCAGTTTATTGTTGAGTGGAAAAATGTGGTGGGCTTATGGGAAAAGGTCACATGCTTATATTCGATGTTCAATATAAGCATAATAGCCACTTAACATGTCATCAAACTGATGTGTTGGTCTTGTGTATTAATGCACTAATCTGAGTTTTTCCATTCTATTTATATCTTTTTTGTCTTTGTCCTTGGCGCTTGATACACAAACCCACAAGTTCTGCTACTGGTAGCCTGGCTATTTTTTTTTTTTTTGTAAAGTGTCTGCTTATGTTGGCAAATAAATTACTCTCAGCTTTGCTATATTTAATAGTGCTGAGCCTCATGGCTGTTCCTCGATCTTCCCCTACATCAGATCAATATGTGGAAATACCTCCATCGATCCTGGTACAGAGACTAAACACTGAGAGGCAAAGGAAAATGTCCACTCATGCTTAACTGCACACCACCTTGTGTTTATAATATGAGGATAGAGTGAAGATCCCTTGTTTGTTTTGCATGCTCAGCTCAGCAGATCCCTTTGTGGCAACATTGTGGTATGATCACAGGACAATCTGAGTAATTTATTGCACAACATATTTTTTATCATTGATCCACTATGGAAAGGAGGGGTTTTAACTGCAAGGCTGCAAAAGCTGTAGCAAGTCATGGGCAAGCTTGGCTCAAAAAAAAAAAAAGTAAACACAAACTACAAAAAGCAGATGATACAAAATGTCTCTTTCCTTTCTCCAGTCATAGTGTCACACCTGTGCAAGGAACCCCAAAAAGCAGAGCACAGACTGCAGAATAAATAAAGTTTTATTTTGGAACTAGAGATGGAGAGGGGAAGGGGGTGTGCAGGTCCAAAGAAGGGTGTGGTGGCAGGTCAAAGAGTCCTGGGGGGGAAGTTGCGCTGCTGGAGGCGCAGGTCCCGATGGGAAGGTTGAGCGGCTGGCAGACTGGAGGGAATGGCAGGCAGGCAAGAAAAGAATTGAAGAAACAGGTAGGTTAAGATCTGACTGGCTCAACTGCTAGTGCAGACGCTGGAGCTAAGAAGAGCCGCAACTTCTCTCTTCACAAACCATGTGCATGGAGTGACAATCCAGCAGGGACTGAAGGCAGGAGCAGGGATTAAGTGCAACCTGGGTGATGAGCTGATGGGAACCAGATGAGCTTGATTGCAGCAGCGAGGCAGGTGTGGAGTGGCAAGCAGGCAGACCCAGCAGAAGTGACAGAGTGCAAGGGGGAGGGGCAGGCAACACAGAGACAGACACTGACAGAACAGGTCAAATAGCTGACCTCGTGACACATGGCAATGCTTACGCAAAACTATTAGGGATTGCCATGGCATTTGGTACATACATTGATGTCCTCAGAATGTATTGTAATAACTTTGGTGATTCCCTCACTTTTCATCTAGTACCCTTATTGCATCAAGTTGTCCAGTTATTTGGACCCCCAACCCTATCCCCCATTCCCCACCCCCACCCAGCCCCACTCATCTGAAATCAGCCCTGCACCTCTGTGTCTCCACCAGACACACACATACATACTGAAGGATACAGTCTTAATGTGCCAAATACCACCTGTATATTTCTTAACACATTTTGGAGACACCTAGTCACCCTGTCAAGACACACGTGGCATTTTAATTTACTAACCGTCAAAACCTTCAAATCCACTTGGACTGCAGCATTGGACTGGTAAGGTGTTAATACTCGTTGCATAAACCAAACTAAATCTGATATCTGGCTCTGCTGCATATCTCAGAAAGAAAGATCAGCCCCATTCATCACAGTATTAAGTGTCTCAAAGAAAGACATATCTCAGCTAAACAAGTTCGATCATTTTTACACATATATTTGAATGAATGTCAAAGCCCCAACCTGAAGAGGAAACAAAATCTGAAGGTTGGAGGTGTGGAAATACAAGACTGCTGTTCTGTTTCTTACTGAGGACTATTGATCTGCACATATGGATGAATGCACTACTGAATCCACTGGCCTAGATGTGTAACATCTGAGTTGTCTTGGTAACTTAACAGAGACTTTTGAACAACATTGACCCGGTGCAGTTCATTGATACTTGATTTTATTTAAGAAAAGGTGCAGTTTTACTGACTTTTAAAACACATAATGTTTGGTTGATCATGATCAGCAATCACAAATGTTTTATGTTATTTAGTCTAAAACACTGGTCTGAAACAGGTTATGTCACTGCTTAAAAAGAAGAAAAGAGAAAAAGAAAGGTTCAGCTTCTGTCAGTCTTACAGAATGGATGCAGTAATTAAACCACTATAGTCCCAGCATAACTCCCCAGAATTCCCCAGTTTATGGACACAATCTTGGAATCCAGTAGGAGGATGGAGGATCATAGTTTTCTAGAGTTTTCTAGAGGAGAATTTATATGAATGAATAAATGAATGTGTCGAATAAAAGTGACTTCACAGAGCAGAAGACAGGTTCTTGGTTGACATGTTTCTTAGAAAGTAAGGGAATTGACAAGCATGTTAATGTGCGTATTTCACAGTGATGACAACAGATTTGCATGAATTCACACATCATCCCACATTACCGTACCCCACCCTTCAATTAATCACCTTTTTGTTTGTACAATTTGAAATCATGTGCCAGGGAGGGAACTGTTGTTGGACACTTGATTTAAACAGCTGCATTCAAATGCTGTAACAAAGATCTTTACAAAACTTCATCACATTACATTACATCACATTATTCATAATGTCCATAACACGTGAAACAATGTGTAACATTGGATCTTTCTAAATTGTTTGTTAAAAGTTTACAGATTTACATAAACAAAAGACTTGTGGATTGATGATTCGCCTTTTGTCATCATCAGCAACTATGCCTAATATGTTTTCCAGATATCAAGTGTAGTAAAGAGTGAAGGATGGTGTTAAAAATCCAGACCTGATTAGGAGATGGAGGACACTGCTGTCTACTCACTGATTTCTTTTTCTCCACTGGAACATTTTGTAGCTGCATCAGATCTGACTTTGCCTTCTCCATTTTCCTCTCTGGGCATGTCAGTATGTCGATACAGAGCTCCTAAATAGGTTACTGTGAAAGTCAGCTAGTCAGCTCCTTGGTCGGGTCTCAAGTCTAATCGAAGGCATAGATAAAAAGTGGTGTTTTGGAGTTTCAGTAGGCTTCAGTAACTGTTTTTTTTTTTTTTTTTTTTTTTTTTTTTGGAAAGGCTGTGTTTTCTTATTCTCTAAAAACTACTCCTCACAGACACTGTCAGAATGTGGTCTGAGCCGTCATAGCTGGATAACTGTAGAACGCAGCGCTGGGCAAATAATGAAGTTGTCTTTATGATTGTTTTAATAGATGAGACCATACCTGTATTTGTGTTTTTGGAGAGTAAGTCCCTCAGTTTGTGCTGGATGATATGACAGAGGTCAAGCTACATATTGATTGTTGTTGATCCTTGTACATAGATGAGATTATTAAACTATATTGGGAGTATGAATCACTGTCTAGTCCATTCATTTGTCTGTTCATTTATCCTATATATCCAACACCACCGGTGTAGATCTCCACACTGGTCATATGGGAGCCACAACGGCAGGTCAGAACAAGGTGATTTATTTGTTGTTACTTGTAGGATCAAGCCATGAAACAAAATTCTGAAACACAGTTTTTGACATTCATTTTGTAAAATTTAAATTACCACCAAGATCAAGCACTTGATGACAGTGGAGAGGAAAAAACTCCCATGTATGTGTTAAATCAAATAATCACAATACTAACTTGAGGAACCCCTGTGGAACAGTGGGGCACACCTCATTTTTGCCCCCTTGCATGTGAATGTGGCCATGTTTGATGCTAATTTTGATCTGATTGACAGTTGAAAGAAGTGAGTGCCTGTACAGTTCATCCTATAATGTGATGAGGACACTATTTCTTCTGGGAATTTTTGTCACTAGGATGATAACTGATGGAAACCCAAAAACAGCCAGTTAGCAGTGTCTGCTGACATGTTGTTTAAGGGCTAAATTAGTAGTTATGTTTGTTTACTTACTGGCCAAACAGGAAATAACAGTTTGAATCAAAGTTCACCCGTCTTCCAATTACTGCTCTACCTCTGGCCCCAGCCCGCCACCAGCCCATCCATGAATGTGTTTCCTCCTCACTGAGGGAATGAATGACCTTCTCCAAAGCTTTTGTGTTAACATACATTGTATTTCTCCATCCACATAATAAAACTAAAGAGTGTATCCCAGGCCTTTGGATGTTTGCTTTTGGCTTTGTCTTTAATCCTGTTTTTCCTCTGATGCATTGGTGGTCTGCTGCTGCAGCCACAGCAGCTAATCTGGCTCTTGCTAATCTGGTTAGCCTTGTTGTTTTAGTCTGTTTGCTAATTAATGACGTTCCATTTACATTCCCCAGGCCACTGCCTTTTGTCTCAGTTTTCAGGTGGTATTACACATGAGCACTGTGTGTGTGTTTGTGTCAATCAATTCACTCATTCAGTCAATCCATCAGTAATTTATCAGCTGTTTCTTGTATCTTAGGTACTTTAATTAAACACATATAATAGTGAATATAGTAGGCAGGCATAAGAAATTAACCATGACATAGTTGCAGTGAATTTAATGATGCCACCCTGTAAAATCATTGGGTTAGAAATGCTTCTAGCCCATTTCCTGGCTGTCGGGCAGTCATTGTCTTTACCACAAATCCACAGAGCCCCACTACTCTCCTCCCAAGTAAATGGTCCGAACATTTGCATCAGCAACCCCCCCCCCAACAACATAATCTCACTACTTTCACTTATCAGCCTGGAGCGTTCTATTTCAAACGTCGATGAACACAAAGCTGAAAGAGCACACGAGTGCCACATCTCTCATCAGAAAATCAAAAGAAAATCCAACACTGAAAGTGTGGTTTTATTGTTGCAGTTGGGACATCATGCTGTGCCCTCTAACTACACTTTATTACCTGTGAAATGAAAGAATTAATAGGGTGGTGATCACAGGTGTGGCATAGAGAACGGCTAGACATTCCATCCGGCCGGGTCGAACTGCGGTAGGTGGGATTCAGGTTTGTCAGAGCCCCACGCTGCTGTCAGAAAATCATCTTTTCACTCACTCTCCTACTGTGAACGGAATAAAACAAGTGGCTTTATACTTTGCCACATAGCCTGTGGGATACTAATTGAGGTTGGCCACTGATGTTGCCGGTAAAACAGAGGAAAAACAGCTCAAAATTCTCTGCTGTGAATTGGAACAAAACACTGCTAAAGGAGGCTTTGTTTTGTTTGTTTTTTCTTTTTTGTTTGTTTTTTTTTTTTTGTTAGTTTTTTGTACCAAGGCAACAGGGAAATAACTTCACCTGTTGTTTTCAGGGGCAGTGCAAACAGGATGATTGCAGGAGACAGGCAGAGCGCCACAGGGAGAAGTTGCTGCTTTTCTACTTAGCATTAGCATTAAGAGCAAGGAGAGAAAATGCAGAGAAAGCATCTCTTGAAACAGACACAGTCACAATGTAAAAAGTAACACAGTAGGTGTTTGTTTGTCTGGGGACCACAGGCAGCCTCTGCAGAGTGTCCACAAAAGAGTTGCATAAATGAGATGTAGCACAACATCAGCAGTGCTGCAGCAGGAAACCAACCTCATCCTGCTGCACTGCTGTGACACGGTTGTCAGGACAGACTCACTGCTTTGGTTGTAGTAGTGGAACTGTCCTTGGTCCTGATCAGCTCTCAGTACAGGCAATGCCTTATGCTACCGGGTACTGTTGGAACTACAACCCTGTAAAACTACAACAATGGAATTTGTTATTTAAAGGAAAATTCTGGAACATTTCAACCTGGGATATTTCCTATGTGGCCTTTTGAACTCATGGCTCATGATAATGTTGTACTTATTGCTTCAGCTTCAGATTTGGGGAAACAAGGACTCACACAAAACAATATATATCAAGCAATTGCTGCCTACCACACTTTTGCAAATAAACATGATTTGTTATCTCTGAGTCCAACCCAAACTAAACACAGACAGTAGCCACCTATAACAGCCTTTATGGCTAACTGCATTGGGATATACATCTGGGTCAACTTGTCTGCAGATTCTCTCAGCTACCCAATGTAATGTCAGATTATAATGTGTGAAGGAAAATGTATAATTAAAACGTCTCCATTCAAAGTTTTATTTTTCTATGGAAATGTTATTTAGCATGTAAGTCATTATAGTGAAGGTAATTTCACCTCCTTAATGGTTTTTATCAGGGACCGGCCTCTAATCCTTTAAATGAAGGAACAATTTCCAGATTTGCCATCAGTTAATTAATTATCCTGCAATTAATTAGCAAATCATTTCATCTGAAGTTAAAAAGCTGTTTTCTTTTTATTTTCTGTATTGTAGCTTAAAAGCTACTGACAAGTTGCATTTACAGTCTCAGCAGCACATGCAAACTTTACGAGTAGCCCTTAAAGGCAATATTTCTGTCTACAAGAGAAAAACAGCATCGTTGCATTCAAAGACAGACATATTGCCTCGATCTAACTATTGCACTTTGAAGCTACACCTTCGGAGCATCGCAGTTGTGTGCCATTCCTCTTTTACTCTCACAGCTGCCTTTCACGCCATCAGGTCACAGCTCCAGCACAAAAATGTATGGCTAAAGAAACTGTGAAATTATAGTTTCACAGACGCAGCATTATATCTGCTGCTCCTAAAGTGGTAAAAGGCATCACTGAAGTACTGCACTGCAAAAATATACTGTGCAAATCCTGGCCAAGTCTTTTCTTGGTTGGTTTATCTAATGCAAGTCTGTATCCTCTTTATCCTCATCTTCCCTTCCTGCCTGTATCAATACATACACCCCAAGATTCTATGTGAGGATCATTACTCTCCTTTCCATATATGTAAATAGCCTGCTTGCCTTCCTTGTGATACAAGACAACATCAGTATGAACTTATTTTAAAATGCATTCATTTTAACTGTATTAATTACTCAAAACAATCCTTTGTCCCTTGAACCTCAAATGACTCATTAAGATGCTCTGATCTGGTCTTTTTTTATGCCTCCCTTTGTCTCTAAGGGAACTGGTAAAGCTTTTTGTTTCAGTCTCCTTCTGATTGGAATAATTTACCTGTTCCCATTCATTCTTTGTCTTCATTTGGCTTATTTAAAACATTTTGTTCTCTTATCCTAAAACAAATTGTGTTTTCAGTAATGCTATCATTGACTCTTACTTTGTTGTCCTCTTTTTTCTTTTATCCATGTTTCTATTTATTGCTATAACCATATTTTTACGGAAAAAAAAAACATTATGATACAAGCAGCAGTGATATTTTGATATAATACCAACTGCCAGCTTAAGTAGATTGTTTTATTCAGAGGTTTGCTTACATAACAATGAATGAAGTGCTTCACTCTGGCAACAGAACTGATTTTGTATGTGTGCATGTATGTGCATGTGTGTGTGTGTGTGTGTGTGTGTGTGTTTGTGTTTGTGTCTGCCAGCTGCTGTGGAGTGGAGAAGCTGCTGATTGCTGATCAGTGTTAAGCTAATGCTAGCCTACAGGCTTCACCCTGTCTTTAAAGCTGAGTGGGGCCACTGCTGATTGTAATGGAGGAGTCCAGCTCTCAGCACTCTGTTGGCACAAGTGGATCAAAGCCGTTCGCTTTTCGGCACAGGAGTATGCTTGTATTGGAGACGAGAAGAGGAGACAGAGCTTGTCTAAATACTGGTTGATAAAGACTATCTAAGTACTGTTTAATAGGATTTTACACTCAGACAAGATGACAATTTACACAAGAAACTTGATTAAGAGTCTTGATTTTATTTGAAGTGACAGGAAAAAAAAAAAATGAAATAGAAGTATCACTGGTACTGTAGGCCTGCAGAGTGCAAGTGGAAGCTATACCACTGTTGGGTGAAGGAGAAGGTGAGAGGGTCGGAGGGGAGGCATGTCCAGGATTACTGAGGTGAGAATAATAACTTTTAATGTTGTCACTATAACTGCTAAAGGGAAATAAGTGGCTGATATAACAGGGAGAAGGAAGGTAGATATACTGGGTGGAAGGGGAGTAAGAGCAGAAGCATCAGAGGTGTGTTGAAACATGGTGTGGATGGGAGGAACAATGGGGTAGGGATAGTTTTGAAGGGAGTGTGTGTTTTGGAGGTGAAGAGTGTGTTGAACAGAGGGATGAATATGAGGCTGGAAATCAAAGGTGTGATGATGATGTTGTTTTGTATATGTATGTGTTATTACTATGTGTTGATTCAGCGACTGACACTGTAGAATGGCAGTCTGGAGCGACCATACAGTAATTCAGACAACACCCCCACCCCCACCCCCCCACCACACACACACACACACACACACCAGTGTCTGGGGAGGGTAGGGTAATAGCACTGCAAATGAAGAAGGGCAGGTATGCGGGCTTGAAGACTACATGGAAAAAAAAGACAATTTTTGGACTGTTTTAACATAAAAAAATTGCTGCTGCTTGGTCTGCTAAGATCAAATCAAGGCGTCCTAGCCTCTAAGAAGTAAAGTAGAACACTGCATTAAAGTCTGTCAGCCAAGAAAAAAAAAAAAAAAAGATTTAACACAATCACAAATGGACAAAAAGGTAGAGAGGCTAACTATGAAATACAACACGAGGAATGGAAACACAGGGAAAGAAGAAAATGAAAAGAAGATAATGAATCTGATAAGATATGAAAGAATGAAAGAAACAATAAAGCAGGATTGACAACCAAAAACTGAAGAACATAAAAAAAACATAAGACAAAAAGGGAACGAAAAGAATAAACAACAATTATAGACACGACAGAGCGGTGGGAGACTGGAGACAAACAGTACATTCAACAACTGTTGAGAGAGGAGGCCAAGAAAAGTTACACACAAACCAAGTGCATGAAGAGAAAAACTGGGAAATAGGTGGAAGAAAGGGAGACAGGAATTTTGCCAGCAGCACATTGTCTATTGAAGAAGCATTGAAGAGCAAGTTAAAATCAACAGAAGACGATACTGAGGAAACAGAAAAAAACTTTACTTATTTCTAGCAAAAACAAATGCTGAGGATACATACACAAAGGATAGACAGCAAGGAGAATAATAGAGAGAGCAGTGCCAACACTGTGAAAGAATTAAAAATAAAGTGATGGAAATCATCCATGTTGGGACATAAATTATTAAAAAAATAAACCCAGAGGTGAGCCATGCTCTTACTGCATTGGACCAACTGTCTAATCATGTAATCAACTGTAAGGCATAAGCAGAGTAACCATATCTTCTTACCACTACGACCAACAACTGAAAGAAATTTCAGATGAGAAAAGGTGAAAAGTGCATATGCATGAATAGTAAAGACATGCCTCTCTCTCTCTCTCTGTGTGTGTGTGTGTGTAATATTTTTTTTGATTCACTATAGATGTAGCTATAACACCCCCAACCAACCCACAGCTACCTTCCTCCAAAAAACATGACAAGCCTCAGGCAATCTTGACTTAGTCCCTGATCTTTCCAATTGCTGTAAAAACCGCTCCATACATACCCAGTTTTTCCTGCTTGTAAAACTCGAAAAACGTGGACAAAACAACTCAAAATGTTTTTGTGTGGGTATTGAAAGCGCAACAGAGCCACAGTTCAGGCAGAAAGTGATGCAGCTGGATGCTGGAATTTAAGCTCTTCACAGAAGATTGAAGGTTGCCTTTTCTCAATACTAATAAAACAAATGATTACCAGGTAGAGCAGTGTGAAGAAACATCGTGAAAACAGTTAGTGGCAATTGATGACAACTCTATGATTTAATGGCAACACAACCAAAATGTCTCAACATGCCTTGGTTTGAGGTCCATGTTGTATTTGGCCCAGTATAATGGAGTATCCAACCAAGATTTTCCCTCCCAACAACATGGATGTTTACTGTCAGAGGATACACATTAAATCGTAATGCAGTATACCTGGTCAGCATGATCAATAATGTGTCAAAACTGCTGTACCTCTAATGGCCAGTGTTTTCAGAAGTACTCCTAACACCAAACATCAAAGCTAAATAATACATAAATTCATTGATTTGAAAAGAAAAAATAAATAAATCAATGTTCTGCTCTTACAGAGTGGATAGCAATGATAATGTGTTGCTGTTGGTAGTTATGAACCAGACATCCTCAATTAAATGTTCAACTTCGAGGAGAGCATGAGAAGCAGTAGTTAGATCCTTTGCTCAAGTAAAAATGGTAATAAAAAATGGATAAAGTAACATTTTTAATTTAAATCTGTTTCAAAAACATCCTAGAAAAAAGATTGTTTGGATCTTTAATATGAAAGACACACACACACACACACACATAAACATTTTAGAAGCTGATAATATGTTTTTAACAACTGTCAGATAAATGTAGAAGTACTTAAAAATTGTATCTGAATGCAGTCTTAGTGGAAGACGTGCAAAGTCACTTAGTACATTTATTCACGTATTGTATTTAGGTTAAGTTTTGAGGTTCTATGTACTTGTATAAAAGGTGTAATAGTACATAAAATACTCTCTGTGCAGACCCACCCCAATAGTGAGTAACTAAGACATTCTTGATTTTGATCTTTACACGAGATCCTACCCCAACACTAATGAGTCCATTATTACATGAGCTGAAGTGTATACTGTGTACCCCCCAGTAAAAAAAGTGGGTTTCCCATATATATCATTTCCGTATCAACCTATTGCATCATTATGGCTATTCAATATTGCCCTCCCAAGACAAATGACAGCGTGAATCATTTTGTTCAGATGTCAGATGTTTCCTTTTAACCGTGACCATAGCCACCATGACCATGACCAAGAGTAGGCAGATCAGAAAACATTTTTGGAACAGCCATACTGGTTTTGGAAGGCACTGACAAACAACATGATTTTGTTGCCGAGCTTGGAGGACTTGTAAGGGTGCTCTGATGTGATTAAATATGAAGAGGAGATGTATTCGGTGAGGACCAGCTTTGTAGAGTGATGGCAAGATCCTTCCTTTCAATACCAAGCAGCCAAACATTTGTATTTCTATGACTGTCTGTCTCCTCTCCTCTCCCTCCGTCCTCCATCAGAAGCTGAGTGTTTTGGCCTTGAACCTGCGGGCTAAAAGCTACACAAAACTCCACTCCACTGCTGCGGGGAGAGTGGAGAGAAGAGGAGCCACTGGAAGAGGAATGAGGAGAAAGGCTGTAATGTGAGTACAGTCAATTTTGCCTAAATGGGTTCCCATCCAAATGTAGTGCATATTTTAAGCTAATTTCAAGAAAATCAGCAAAAGAAAATGTGACTTAATCAATTCTATCAATTACCGATATGAGAATATAAAGAGTTGGTTCATCAGGATAAACAGCTTGTGGTGGCAATTCTCCAGTCAGGTGCCATTAAACCACTGCAGAGGAAGAGGGTGCAACAAGATGAAACACTCAACAGAGTGCCTTTGTAGCAGGTTACATTCATTTTTGTCTACAACACCACCAGCCATCATTATCAACAACTGGTTAACTAAGAACAACCAGTTAACATGTCAAGCTAACTAGCGTGTCGCTATCACTGGCAGCATGTTCACCTTTCAGTTCATCACTGACACCCATCAACCCTCAGAAAAGTTAATATTTACCTCCAGCCTCTGACAGAAATCTGAGGACGGACTCTCACTAAATCAGGTGAATAACGAAGACATATGTCCAACATACTTACACTAAGTGTCTCATTTCATGAGGTGATTTATTGAACCAGTTCCAATTCTGCATGTCTAAAAATAACAAGCATGAGCATGATTTTTTTTCTTGTTATTGATTGCGGAAAATACACTGAGCAGCCACAGCATTAAATCCACTCACAGATGAAGTGAATAACGTTGATCATCTCTTTTCAGCACAATGTTCTGCTGGGAAAGCCTGGCTGTTGGCATTCATCTGGATGTTACTTTGACACATACCACCCACCTTAACATTGTTGCAGACCAGGCACAACCCCCCATGGCATTAAGATGCTCTCCATATAATGTGGGATGCAACCAGGAAGGATTTTAGTCTGACTGATAAACTGGAAAGTTGTCACTGCATCAGCTCACTCAGTCTTTAACATCCCAACAATCTTGAGGTAATCAGTGGAAATAATGGAAATACTACATTCGTGTTACAAATTAATCCACCAGGCATATGTGATTGCACATATTTGATCACCAAGTGCAGCATCTTGCCAATCGATGTTGCATTGTCTTCTGCAAGGTTGAACTTTTCAGCTGGCACTCTCTGTTGAGGCAGCGATGATGCCAACGCATGGTGCCATCCAATGCCAAATGAATGTGGGGGCTGTGTATGTTTTTATTTATTTTTATTTTTTTGTTATTATTATTATTCTTATTTAATTTTTCCTTTTTTTTCCACACAGGGAAGTGTCCCAACACACCCACATCAGGAGTGACATCAGTGCTGGCGCAAAACATGTAGGTTCTACCAAGAAAGGTTAATTTGTAGTGAATGTTGAATGACGGCAGTGATTAAATGATTTTAAGGTTTTCTGACTTTAGTGCCTGAGATCATTTACAACATACATGATCCTGAAACATAATACTGGTGTAAAATGGTGGGGGGTGGGAGTTGTGTGTTTTAAACATAATATAAAACAACTTTATTTAAATAATATATAATTATGTAGAATCAATTCAACAATCACTGATCAAACCTACAGTTGATATTTAATCAATCAGTCTGTTTTATATCCATCGTATCAGAGGCAGGTGACAGACACTGGCTGAGTGTCTCTCATTTGAATACACACACACACACACACACACACACACACAGTGCAACAGCATGCTGACAACAGAGTTATCTGTGGAGGCCAGGCAGCAGCAGAGAGCTACTTCTATCTGCACAGAGAAGCCTGGTGGCTCAGTTGGCAGCTGGCTGCTGCTCGCCGACTCCCCTTAAAGGCTGCTGAAACTCTAGTGTGTTTGATGTCGACCAAAAACAAGATGCAGGTGTTTTCAGAGGAAACATTTATATTCTCACTGCTGACTTCTCTCACTTCATTTCTAAATTTAAAGCTTATATCTCCAGGGAGAGTCCTGTTTGACATTTATATTCAGGTAACACTGTTGACATAATGGATATGCTGTATGGAATAATTACATTTATTTTTATTTTATTTTATTTTTTGTAAGATACATTCACTATTCTGAAGATGCTGAATATTCTTTGATCATAACAACATTCAGTTTTATGCACCATGTATAAATAAAGTATGTTTCCTGCTTGTCGTGTTTTATTGTTTCATGCATGCAAAAATGACGGCTGACCATCTGTGAACAAACTCTTCATACTACAACATAAACATTATCCTGGTAGTGGTCCACATATTAATTTGAATTTCAAAAATAAAACTCTTTTTTTCCCTAGAAACATCACTGTAAAATTTAACCCAAACATTTGGTTTGGCCAGACTAGTTGTTTGACATGTTTTCACTTTGTCATTATGTCTTAATGAGTGTAGACTGATCAACAAAAATGGGAATTTTATCAATTCAAAGTGGAAGGTGAAGGGTCTGAAAACTATCTGCGATGAGAGTCTAGAATGTTTCAAAGAGTTTTTTTTTTTCTTAATGTTTCCATCTCCAGCACTTCTGTTGATTTTCAGTAGAAACTTATAATAATTAGTGGAATAATTAATCAAAATGACAATTTGATGTTCACGTAAACACAGCGTTTTCTGTGGTTATTTTGCAGCACTCCGTGCTTTGTGCTTATTGCACAAAATTTAACTGGTAGATCTGCTGTGTGTAATTGTGGTTTGACAGTGCACAACATCACTCCAATTAGAGAATGGCATGTGGTGAGATTGTCTTGTCAGCTGCTGTTTCCAGGGTCAGCTTGAACCAATCCTCAGATACAAGACAAAGTCTGCTGAAATACTTATTTATATATCTTGAAGTCTAAACTTTATTCTCTTTAATGTGATTATATTGAACTTGTGATGCATTATAATGTCTTGTGAGCTCTTTCCTGAAGTGCAAGCTGGGCTGAACTCGAGCCTGGATCATTTTTTTTTTAGATGCCAAGGATATTTCAAACACAATTTTCAACCACTGTAGGAGTTTTATCCACACAATGCACAATCTCTGGTCTCAGAGTACCACCACCATCCAGCACACCTCCCTCCACACACACACACACACACACACACACACACACACACACACATACACACGCAAAGTGTGTGGTTTAGCACTACTTAAACAGCATAGCCCTCAGCCCTCAGCTCTCCTATAAGTGCTGACTAGAAGCTCCAGCAATGATAGTTGAGTTTCAGTGTATTGATTGTACCTAACAGATTTATCCTCATGCAGAGGGCGTGAAAAAGAGCAATCATAGGCACGCACACATGCACACACGCACACACACAGACATTGACCAAATATAGTACAATAGACATAGCAGTGGAGCTCAGAATGTGTTGTGCTGTAACCCTGGAGCGATGGCCTAATTGTTGTCCAGGTCAGGACAGATTCCACCCAGGTCAGAAGCATCATTTACAGAAAGCTTTCTGCTGGATAAACTGTTGTACAGTGTTCAGCTCCCCGAGGCTGATACACAGCTTTCAGCATAAAATACAGAGAAACATAGGCTGCACAGTATCACAGAAAATGAGTATTCATCACTGAAATTACAGGATTAGAATGGACTTGACCCATAGTTTGTGTACAGCACTCACAGTCCAGTGTTATCACAACCATTAGGAAACAGACTTGAAGCCTTAACAGACACTTCAGGTTACAACAGCTGTGCTTCAAGAAGACAGCTGTAGTAATTTGGTGTCTTGTGGTGTGCTGTGTGGTGGTCTTATGTGCATCAGGCTAAAAACACAGTTACATTGTATTCTAGTTGCTGCAGGTCCAATGTGCATTGGAGTGAGTGTTCAAGCAGGCCAAGGTACAAAGGTTAAAAGTACTTTATCATGGTGGCTACAAAATGAAGAGTCCATGTTCGCAGTTCTGACGCCACTTTGAGCTAAAAGTTAACATGATAACATGCTCACATGCTAACACATTGATTGCCATGTTCATGACCTTAGTTTTAGTGTGTTAGCATTTTATTATATGTTAATCAGCACTAAACACTAAGCATAGTTGTCATTAGTTTTGCATGTACTTGTACTGGTGTATTCAAAAAAATTTGGAAAAGTCAGTGGATCAAAGTCAATACAATTCATCCTGAGAGGAACATGAATGTTGCTACAAGTTTGGAACCAAAGTGGTGGATTGACCTACAGACACTGCCATCCACATAGCCATGCTGGTAGCATGGCTAAGAAAAAGATCAACTGTTATCGACCATATGCCAGTCTTGTCTGTTTGGACCCTGAGGAAGACCAGCGTGCAGTCAGAATTAATTTCCCTTTTGTGTGGACATTGACAGCATTCCTGTCCTTCAGGAGCACCTGTTCTCTGTCACTCTGCTGTCAGATCCAAGAAGTGTTTCCTCATCTGTTTTGTTTTTTTATTGAATATTTTGAGGTAGGATATTGTTCATTTTTGTAAATAAGGACGAAGGAGCGAATTATGTATTCACTCCTTAGTCCTTATTTACAAAAAGAAAAGTGAGAACCCAGTTAAATCAGCTCATGAATGAGCTAGGTTTGCAGGAAGAAAACCCTCTTTCTTCGCTGAGAATTTTCCTACAACAAAAGTCAAGAACTACAGCTGGCTGACTGCTTGCTTTTTACATGTACTACTTATGTGCAGGTGAAATCACAAATGACCAGAAGTTTCCCTCTAGGAGGGGGTCCTCCATTCATGTCATCACAAGGGGTCTAGTGCTTAAAAATGTGAAAATCCACTACTTTAACAGCTCCTTTCAGAAAAGCATTTATTAAACCAGTCGGGTGGTGCTCTGATTTTGATAATTCTTTTGTATGAATACATTTCATTTCTTTTGAACATACAAAAATGTTTTACAGTCATAAAAAAAGACCTACTGAATAAATTTGCAAATATAATCTTACTGTAATTTCATAGTGAACGCTTTTTTTTTTTCATTTTCAGTTGTACTTGTAGAGAAACACAACTAGTAATAGGGGTAGAGGATAAATGTTGAATTCTACAACTTATTTTCCTCACTAAATTGGAGCAGTAAAGTTATGCATGAGTATTGCCTGCTTTGAATTTATTTTGCCTGTGTTTTAGAATGGAACACAATCTGAAAGAAGGCATGACTCGCTGCCCTTCCTCGTGAGCTCCTTTCGTCTCCCTGGCTCCCCAAAAGAACTACAATAGGAGTTTGGGTGGAAAAAAGACTAAAAACACTCAAAAGTAAACTCACTTTCACTTTCATTAGAACAGCAATTAGCACAGCACTTGAGTTTTATTTCTTAATATATCTTTTTACCTGTCTGATAATAATTTCCTGCAGCTGACCAGGGTTTTTTGCTAAGGAAAACTTACCTGGACACGAAAGTGAGAAAAATGTGACTATGGAAATAAATAGTTGACATTATTCCCCAGCAAAAGGGGGAAAAGGACCCCCCCCCCCCAACCCAAAGTCCTGCTGAGCATTTTGATTTCATACAGTATACCATGTTTTGATTGAGTGGAAATTTGATTTTAGAGCCAGTACAAAGTGCTTAAAAAATAAATATGAACACTTCCGGTACAAGCAGAAACACAATCTAACACTGATCTAAATCTAACTAACACAATATAACTTTAAGTACAGAATACATCACCAACTGACAATCATTGGAGGAGCATGAAATCAAAGGCAACGGCACTGTGAATCACACCACCTGCACTCTGGTGTCCATACATGTGTGTCCTTGTGCACACACACAATTCAAACTGAACAGGGAGTCATCCATAAAGCTGGTCCTTGTCCTCATTTCACATCTCCTGTGGACCTTTGCCTCATGTCAGTATCTTCTGTTACAAATTACAGCACACACATTTGCACATTTGATTTCAAGGATGACTTTCTGTTTGGTCTTATTTTATGTTCATGTTGATCCAGTGTCCTCCAGTCCTGTCCCAATCCTTTCACTTTTACTCCCAATGATGTTCTAGGTAAACATTTCCAAGGTTGAGCTTTACAGTTGTCTTTGCTGACAACATCCTGTCCATAAACCTGACAATACAGTCTAGTCCTGATGGCATCACTGCTGTACTTTTTCACTCACTGTAGGTCACTGTGGACAAGAGTGTCAGCTGAAGTGCTAAAATGGAATGGTAATATCAACTGAGGGCATGTTGAAGGGCTGTGGTTACGTGGATGTACAGGAAGATTGCAGGACAATCACTGATTTTCCTGCAACATATGAGAAGTCATTTGTGAAAAAAAAGTCCACCTGAGCTTCATGGATGTCATGATGTGTTGATTAACGTAAAAGTATGTCTGAACTTTTCAGCTGTGATGCTATAAGATTGCATGACGAAGTTGTAAATGCTAGGTGTTTGTGATCAGATGGGTATTAGTCACTGATCAATCATCAGTCATGTAAATAGTAGCAGAAATTAACTCCACTGTTTGTTGATGGTTACAGCCTGACATGCTGTTCATTACCACATTCATGTTAACAGTCAGTCAGACACAGTGTGACAGGGATATGGACGTTCTGAGTTATTTGGAGAAATTAACTATCCGCCCACTGCAGTTTGTCAGTTGTCAGTCATGTTGAAATCAAATGTGTCACAGAACTAACTTGTGACTTGACTTTGTGAGTTAAAGAGAATTGGTCTCATGCACATTTAGATGTTGCATTAATTTGTGTATGTGCTTGCAACTATGGCACCTGAGCTCCGCTAATGTCCTATTGGATAGTGTTGCCAGTGTTGTGGCAGTGTGGTAAAAATGTTGTATGCTGAGAGCTGTTTGACTTGTATTAATATGGTTATATACCCGTCTAGACCAACCTAATCACTCCCTTAAATGTACCAGAGACAAGAGGAAATGGAAACACAATGAAGAACTGGAGCTCCTTTTGAATTCCAAGTTTCAAGCCCTTTTCATATTCACTGCTTTACTAATCTAATGGCAATTCAGTATGTTGGTCTTACGATGGAATAAGCACTCACTTACATAAGTAACGACAGCTGACTGTGACTCTGACAGCTCAAATGTATTAAAATGATTACAGTCCAAATAAAGTTATTTAACACTTTTTTTTCCACTGAATGTAAATGCAGTGTTAATATTTGAGAAAAAAATGTACCCATAAATGAACACCTTAGTAACATTAACTAATACAGCATGAGATCCACAGTGCAGTTTCATTTTATGAATCAGGTAGCAGTTTCTTATTAACCCCTCTGAGTTTTGAGTTATCTCCCTGTACCTTCTTTCATTTCCTTGCTGTACCCCCACATACTTTCACTGTAACATATGTTATACCAAAGTTACTGTATAGGTTCCATAGTCAGTGCTGTTAACATCATTTAATATCATTTTCCCTATGCTAGTGTTGTTTCCCAGTACTGTACCACATAGGTATTTGATGAAATAAAATGCCCAATCCCCATAGTCTTGTTTTCTCAGTTTTTGTAGGAAGCTTTTTATTGGCATGTGCTTATGACTACTGTGCCAAATTCCCCACAAACACCATAATAAAATTTGCCAACAACATAACTGCAATAGGCCTCATCAGTTAGAATTACTGATCTATATACAGAGGAGAGGTCAAGTAGCTGGTTGATTAGTGCTCCTCAAACAACTTGACACTAATGGTGCTTTACCTCTAGCACCTACTCAGCTCCACTCGTTTCTTAGGGTTTTCCATTAGGTGGTAGTACCTGGTACCAGGTACTTTTTTAGTACCTACTCGGAAATGTGACGTCAACAGACTGCAGGCCACTGATTGGCCAGGGAGCGACGTCACTGGATGAGTCATGAGAGCGACTCCTTCACAAGAATCAAACCTGCCATTTTAAAAACCTGGCAACAGCAACCATGCTTTTTTATTATTTCTGTGATAGACAACGAGGTAATTTAGTCAACGAGGTGTTGCATACAAATGACGTCACGGGAGTTTCGGGCCGCCTTGCTATGACGACCCCACCCACGTTGAGGTGGTATTCAACTGTAATGGAAAACGACCGAAACTGAGTAGAGTCGAGTCAAGTAGTGTGAGTAGTGCTAAAACTGTGTAATGGGAAAGCAGCTTAAGTGTCCATAAGACCAGAGAGATGATGGTGGATTTCAGGAGTGCCAGAAACTCTGCTCCTCAGCAGCTTCACATCATCTGTGGTGAGGAAGATGCAACAATGTCTTCGCTTCCTGTGCCACCTGGAACAGTGAAGCATGCCACCTTTTTCATTGGATTTCAATACAATCACAATCAAAGGCTTTCTTCTTCCATCTACCATCTTCACCTTCCTTCTACCATGACACCAGTAAAAGTGTCCTGATGAGATGCATCTGTCTGGTTGGGATTGCGCAGCTCTGTGGACCAAACCACTGTGGAACGAATTAAGAAAACTGTGGAGCAGATCATTGATTTCACTTGAATGAAAACTTAATTTTTAGGACACAGGCTTGGACTATACCACTAACATATTCACCCAGAAACATTCTTAAACAAAGCAATGTGAAATGTGCTGCACACAGACAACTGCACACAAGGCAACGTGAGTTAAAAATTAAAAAAAAACAAAAAACCCTAATTAATTAAAAAAAAGAGGAATAAATGAAAACTACTTGACAGGTGAGGTGATCTTTTCGTAGAGGTTTGCACTTCCTTTGATCTGTTCCTGGTTTAACTATTGTGTCAGAGGGTTTGCTTAAATTTTGGCATGAACACAGAAAAAACTGAAGGTGTTTAAAATTACAAAAATCTGATTGAAAACAAACAAAAAAATATTGACAATGGCCTCAAAAACTCTGTTAGGGTGATTTTCAGGCTGATGATAGAAACATTATCCTACCATTCCTATTCCTTACAGAGACATCCACATCTAGGGGCCCTTCTCATCCCTCCAATTTATTAGACCCCAGGGAGTCAACTTGGACAGCAGGGGCTCTTGTTAGAGATCATATTTTTAATCTCCTCACATGAAATGATTGCCCCCCTCATTCAACATTATGGATGAGATCCCATTAAGGAGCGTGCCAGGTTTATGTGTCACCAATGAAGCAATATGAAAGGAGCCAGGCAAGGAACAAATGCTCCACTCCATCACCGCCAGATAAAAGTAAATGGATCATGTCTCTAATAGTTGGCCTACTTTAAGACAGATTGCTTGTTAAATGATTTGCATGTTGGAGAGAGGAAGAAAGGGACAGAGACATTTAGTCATCTTTTTTACATGGAAAAAAAAATCTGTGTGGCAGAAATGATTTGTCTTGTGGTCTTCTCTTTAGCCCTCATTGGGCTAACTTGTGGTGACAACCTTGTGGTTATCTTGTCAGTAGAGCTAAAACACAGTGACATGTTTGGGATTTGTAGACAGTTTTAATTGATAGTTTTCCATCCTCTTGGCAGGCTACCATATGTTCTCTATAGGATTTCAACAGTAATGGATATTGATAGTCAGACTGGCTGCTTTCACTGTGATGATTTGTTTGACAAAACTACTCCACGATCTTTACTTTTTAAAATCATCTGTATATTTTGTTTGGCCTCCTAATGCACAAATTGGTAGTGAACATAGGTTTCAGTTTATGTAGAGGAACAGATACAAATAAGAAAGTGAAGCAGTGATTGGCTTTGTGAAAGCCTAATCATGGGCTTGAAGTGATGTAGGACAATCAATTTGTTTTTAAGAAAGAAATACTACAGAGAGTTTCCAAAATGCCTCAGAGTACAAAAAACAATTTGGGGTGTATGCAGCACCTCAGGATAATGCTCTGAAAATAATGAGGTGTGAAAACATTTGGTATCTGAAATCAGTCCTAAATAATACCCATTCTGTCTACCTAGCTCACATCTGGATTTTTTTTAAGCCACCACTTAACAGCTTCTTTCATTGAAATCCAATGTACTCCCCTTTACTATGATTTTAATCTGCCATTTCCCTGTGCCATCCATTGGGGGAACTGTGGAGAAAATATTGACTCTCTCTGAAGGGTTAAAGCAGGTCACCGGTGAATGCAAAATGGTAAGTGTGTGTGTGTGTGTGTGTGTGTCTTATTTAGCATCCAGTCAGATAACGAGCAAGCAGCAGACTGGCCCCTTATCAGTGTGTTACCTCAGTATAATTACAAGACACTGATCAACCTGGATATTGATTCACTGTGCTTGATCAAATGTCAGGAGTAGGAGGAGGCAGAGGGGCAGAATCATATGGAAGCTGTTCATTTACTTTTTTTTTTTCTTTTCGCAGGTGCGTCTTTTGCACAACCAAGATGAACATATCTGTAGTAGATATTGAGGGATTTGAAGATGTATTTAATTATTTGTATATGTAATGGATACCCGTTGGGGTCATAAGTCCATCCCTTGCACTCATTCCTTCACTAAAATCAAAAAAGCACGAAGAGGGTCTTTATTCTTTTCTAGTTGCATGAAGTGTTCATATTTGATTCATTCAGCTATACTCTCTATGAATTTTATTCCCCAACATGAAAGTCAAATTACTTTTTAAAAGCCTTCACCATGCTTGTCTGAGTGGGTTGCTAATTTTGTTGGATTAGCTTGTATGCTCATATGTACATATGTACAAGTTTGAAGAGTATAAACACCCTCCAGGTCGCTAAAACTACAAATCTCACAGTAAATGAATAAATACAAGGGACATGATCTCAGTGTCTTCAGTGGTAGATCCCATCCCAGATTTCTGACGGTTTTGGCTCACTCTCAATTTTGACAGAAGCTGTCTGATGGGAAACATCAGTGTTGTGGACTTACTGTAAGTCAGATGCCTTGGGGCTTGCTGATCTTGACTTGGACATGTCTAAATTGGGCTTGAGTTGGGACTTGACCTTGAATTTGTGAGTCTGACATGGGACTTGTTGGTCTTGATTTGGAACTTGCTGGTCTTGACTAACTACTCAATCATGGGACTCAACTTGGGACTTGTTGGTCTCAGAACTTTAAGGCCAACATTTGAGACTCACTTGTGATTTGAAAAAACAATGACTTTGTCTAAATACTGGGACTGGACACATCAGGGATGTTTTCCACATCAGTTGAATGCATGAGCCAACAGCCATGTTTGCCTCTTTAAACAAGGTGGTCCATTTAAACTGCCTGCACCTCAATCATCCCTATACATAAATAATACCTTCCATGCTGCTATCAGCTGCTTGTTCTTCTCACTCTGCAACAGCACTAAATTTCTACACAGATCAGTAAGCTCATTATCAGAGTTGGACACTGTGTCTTGTATTGCTTTACATACCTTTTCATGCTCAAGAGTTTTTTTGAGTTAAAAAGGATTATTTTGCTTACTCAACACTAAAGTGCTGGATATAGAGCTTGGTTTGACAACATTATACCTCCTCATTCTAAACTCTCCATCCAGTTCTCATGCAAATGAATTATTATTATTATTATTTTTTTTAATCCATTTTGCTGCAGCCTTTGTTAAGAGCAAGGACCAAGTTTTGACCTCAGCAGCCTGAATGTGAATGGCTGCAATCAAGCTGTGGAAAACCAGTCATTATCTGCCAGCTTCATCTCCAGCATCTGCTGCTGCTTTCAACTTTCAATGGGCCTCTCTCCTCCCAGGGGATTTAGTTGCATTTAAATAATGTGTAGAGACAGGCCTAACCTTCTGTTTTGGTTTGTTATTTATCAGAATTCTAGAAATTATGTATCTGTAAGCTTGTCTTTTTAAACAACCCTGTCTCTTAGAAATTATGTTTCTATACAACTAAACTGCAACAGCAAATGCATTCTGCAGGAAAAAAAATCACTGGCTGGATAATGTTCTTTTTTTTAAGGATGAAACACTACAGGTATCAATAACAGCAGGATTACTACAAGTTGGTTGGGGTGGATGATGGGCTTATAAAGTGCATGAATGTCACACCAAACACTAGGGTTCACATACAGAGCCTTGTCTATGGTTAGGCTAAGGCACCAAAAGCACTTTGGTAAAGGTGAAGAAAAGACTGTGGCTTTGGTTAAATGTAAACACGAAAATTATTATTTTTTAATCAAGTGCCTGAATATAACCATTAATAAGGGTGGTGATGCTATATGGTGCTGGTGGACAACAAATCATTTGTGAACATTTTACTGATAGTCACCAACATATATACCATCTGCCAAATACTTGAATTAAAAACGGATCTTCTTTATGTTCATAGAAAATGTAATTGGGTCACAATTACCTTTTTTATAAAACTTATTTGTTGTGGCATAAAGCATATAGTCAAGTTGAGGCTTTTTTCTTGAGCGCCTTAGCCAAAGCCCAGACTTAAACCCTGTAGAACATCTGTGGAGAGACCTGAGGATGGCAGTTCAGTTCAGATGACAGCTTGAGAAGATCTGCCAGGAAATCCATGTTTGTAAAGCTTGTAGAGACTCACCCAAGAAGAATCAAAGCTGTAACTGCTGCCAAAGGGGCCTCAAAAAAGTGCTGAAGGGTTTGAATATTTCTGTAAATGAGACATTTTAATTTTTGACTTTTTAAAAAAAAATAAATTTGAAACAATTTCCAAAAACATACATTTAATATGTGATTATTGCTTTGTGACTGTAGATTGGTGGCTAAAAAAATGTTTCCATTTAGATCTACAATACAATAAAGTTTGGAAAAAGTCTTAGAAGTCACTGTGATAGTTAAAACTATGTCCACATATGAATAATGTAAATTAAGCATCACCTTACTACTAATCATAGAATAATACATATCCAACTCCTGGATAAGTCCAGATTCAGAGTCCATAAATAAAAACAGGTGTCTCTGTGACCTGCAGTTATACTCACTGCACACCATGTTTACACAGGAGGTATAACAGGAGCAGGACAGTACTGAGTGTTTAATTTTGGCAGCATTTAGATCCAAATACAGAATCACTGTATTTACAGGTGTAAAATGGAAAAAAAAAAATTGCTTGACGCATAGAAATACCTTGGGCTGTGTCTTTGGTCTACTTTGGTCCACATTATTAGTGGTAGAATGATTAAAATAAACTATGAAAATAGGAGACAGATTGTATGAAACCTTTCTATGGACAAAAGCTGATGAGAAGCAACCATAAAAAAAGTTTTTTTGACAGCCTCAGATGAGCAATAACAAGTACATTACATTTCCAAAAGTTCTCACAACATGAATGCAGCATGAGTGGAAGAACAGTAAAGCAGAGGAGAGAGGCAGTCCTCAGAAGGTTTGGAGCTCCACAGTCCCAGAAAGTGAGTGAAAATGTTGTGCTGTTGATTGCGACTGATGATCGATGGCTTTTATCAGCAGGAACACACACACCCTCCCTATTGCTGCCCCCGCTTTCATTGCAGGATTAGCCACTGGATACATGGATTATTACACACACACACACACACACACACACACACAACACACACGGAGTAGCAAATACACTTTTGTTATCACACATGCAAGTGTACACACACATACAGGCGCACTTTTTTGGTGTGGGCACACATACACACATGCATGCATACACACACACACACACACACACACCCTTCCCTTTCTCCGTCTTAATCCGTTTCACCCGCTCAGAAGTTATGCGTATGTGTGTGCATTTCTGTGTGTGTGGTGTGTGTGTGTGTGAGGGCTGTTGGAGGGAGGTGTGAGTGTGTGTCGAGGAGGATTATGTGAATATAGTTAAGATTTGATGTCAATAGAAATTCTTTATAATTCTCCCTCTTGCCCTCAGAGCACATTTCCATGCTGACTAACATACAATAGAAAACACAAAGAGGCTTGTCTCCATGCCTGCAGAGCACAAAGATTACTGTATGCGCTTGTAATCTACATATTATGCTACTGTATGTTGCTAAAGGGCTCTTAAATGGTTTCTGCTGCATAGATTAGTCTTTGTATGCATGTGTGTCTCTCCCTTTGTGTGTGTCCCTTGTATATTCATGGATTTCTCTGTTAATTTAAGTGTGTATTCTGCTGTGTGTGTGTGTGTGTGTGTGTGTATCATTCCAGATATGAAGCATATAAGCAAGCATAAATAAAGTATAGACAATAGAGGTTAGTTTAGAGTATGTAATAACTATGTGTTTGTGTGTACATGATGAATGCCTGGTTAACCATAACACACCTCTCTGTGTAGGTTTACACCAACATGTATAATTCCAGCATCTGCTCTCTTCAACAAGACACTAAAACCAGCACCATAAGTGTACTACATGTGCCAGAATCACATTTATTTTAGGGTATATTAATATGTAAGTGTGATCTATAATAGATGCTTTTTTTTTTTTTTTTCAAAATAAGTCTAATTCTCCATGTGCACACAAAGTACAAAGGCAAGTACATGAACAAGGCAGGTCTCTTAGACTTCCACATGAGGAACCTAAACTAGTTGTACAGTACAAGTGGTTAGTTTAAGGACCAGTTGATTGAATCATAATTTGCATCATTTTTGGACAAGCATACACACAAAAGCTACATATTGAGCTTGAAGGTTTGCTCTTGGCCTTTGAAAGAGCAGCTTGACAAAGAAACTCCCAGCTCAAGGTCCAAATGGCTTGCTTCCAAAGCTTTCAAGAGCATCACATGAAAAATAAAAGTAAATGTCACGTTTACCCCCTAACAAACTTAGACGTAAAAAGAGTAAAAAACTATTAATCAAACTTCTTGCTTAAAATGCTTGAGGTCATGTCACAGATTTTTTCGGATTTTTGATAGGCTGTTACACCACTTTTTTTTTGCAAACAAATTAGTAAATCTAGCATTATGCTGTAAAGTTAGAATATTTTCTTTTTTTTTTTCAGCTGACTTCAGTAGACAGAAAAAAAAAATCAATATTTTGTGTGTGATCCCGACTGACACGATGTTTAGATCAGGAGGTCATACCATCTGTTGCAGGACTCCTTGATAGTCATGCTGCAGCTTGAATTTGGGACCTCCATCCATTATCTATACTGCTTACCCTTAAGGGTCCAAGGGGGGCTGAAGCCAATCCCACCTGACATTTGGATGAGAGGTGTTGCACACCCTGGACTGATCATCAGTCTAATGCAGGGGCGACATATAGAAACAAACAAACAAAAAAAAAAAAAAAAAAAAAAAACACTCACAATCACACCTATGGGCAATTTAGAGTCACCAAATAAACTAACTGCTGGATGGAGCCACCAGAAGCATCCCAGGGCGTGACATAAGCATTTAAATTTCAGTTCAAATGTAATGAATGTACTATCTAATAACCGCGTATGGAGTGACTGAGACAGTATCTGGTCATACGCAAGGCTATTTAATACATCACAGTGGGGAGAACTCCTGATCTGGAAATCAGGTGTAATATACTTAGCAGATGAATAACTGATGAAAAATGAAACTATTCCCTTATAATTAAATAATACCACACTGAATTCATTCAAACACTAATTTAATTCCTTAATATTTACTAAGTCTAGGCAAAAGAGATCTCGTCCCTGGAACCCAGAAATGGTGTAAAAAATGTGTGTGTGTGTGTGTGTGTGTGTGCGTGTATGTGTGTGTTTCCTGGGTATGAGGGGGCAGGGGATCCTTTTAGAAACAGTCATGTTCAACATAAAGATAGGGGCAGGAGCATATCAGTGGGCCTAATAGCTCATATTAATCACAGTTATTTTAGATGAAAATTCATAAATCTTGCATGACAAGCTAATCTTTGAGTTCCAGTCGATGAGGGAATTCTGCCCCAAGCTGTGAATGGCTAAGCAGTTAATACAGGCCATATGGCTTTTAGCGTGCGCTACATCATATTGGTTATGATCGAGGAAAACGCACATTCACAGCACAGCAGTGGTAAACATGACGTCCCCCTGCTAGTGATGCAGTCCCCCTCTGAGCTAGTCAGGAACTACGATGTCACTTTGTGAGCCAGGAAGAGGCGCCACTGAGTTTATAAAATACAGAGAGGAAATCTAAGTGGGTTGGGCAGACCGAGAGCATTGGGAGCAGTGTAATTATTTGTGTGCATTAATTGTTCCCTCTCTCTCTTATCTGTTCTTTTGAAATACCACATTTCTGCTCCAGAATTACTGATGAGTGTGCACAAATTAACATTGATACTGTTGTTGTTTGTATTGTGTTTGACATCCCTTGAACATATATAGTACTCAGATTTCAATAATACTGTTTAATGTGTTTAATGTCTATTAATGTGTGCACGCAAATTACAAATTGGAAAACAGAAATGCCCGATTAAAGAGCAAGAAGTACTAAAGTGTGTGAACGTTTTTTTTTTTTCAAAAAACACTGCCCCATTAAGACTCCCAAAATACTATAATGTATTTTAATAATAATATATTTTTAACAGGATTGTCCCCATTGGCTGTGGGATGATGGTTTTTGAAGAGAGAAAGTCTGTCAGCTCACAGTGTGAGAACTTCTGACAGACACACTGTTCCCACCTCGTGACCAACAGCTGATTGGCTTACTAAATGTACCACATTGTTTTCTCTACAGATCTAAATATTCTTCCAGGTTATCACTGAAATATCAGACTGGGAGCTTAGCATTTCACTACTCAGATCTCAGAATCCTCCCACTATTTGCACCTTAAAGAGAGACTATGAGCTATTTATGGAATTTGTAGTTATATTTTGAAATATTTCATAGAGGTAAATTTTGAAATTCAAGAAAATAGCAGTGTTTTAGATGTGTAGGTTTTATACATATAGATAACTAAATAAATATGATTCCAAAATTAATCAAAATTTATGTTTACAAAATGTCTACTTAGTAGCACTGGCTAGTAAATTTACACTGCTCACCTTATGTGAGAACAGCGACATGTTAACGGGCGCTGCAGCTGGTGTGATCGTGTTACAAGATGGCGTCTAACAGTTAGAAATTTGAAGTAAATGCTCCACTGTGTTCACCAGCTAGTCTCTAACTGTGTCTGTCTGGTGTTTGGTGTGTACCAGGTAGGATGCAGTGGGTTTTTACAACTTGTTCTCCGAAAACTGCTGCCTGCTGCAGCAAATGAGGTAAAACCGAAACAGTGAGCTCTGTCGAGCTGAAGGGGTTTGTAGCCTTGGTACTCTAGGTTGAAATCATTGTGCCGCTGCTTTTACTGCATTAGAGAATCAGAAATTTTCTTTCACCATTAGGAAAGGATAGGGTTACCAAAATGAAATGGTCAGGGTTTACTCTCTGGACGGATAGACCAACAGTCAAGGTTAGTTGCTGCCAGGAGGTAAAAATTATGCTGCTGCAGTAAACATTCCCTTGGCTGAAACTTAATTAACTAAACTGAATGGTCTGACAAAGAAAGTGCTTAAAATAAAAAGAAAATTTCACACATAAAATTCAAGACTGTCTTTATGATTCATGCCGCATAAAAGAATTCCAAGCACACATTAAGCAATAGAAATCAATTCCAAAAGCTTATTAATGTGGTGGTTTTGAATCTCTACTTCAGTATTACACAGTCATTTCATGATTTTTTTTCATTCTTCTGAACACACTGCTCATCTCCCATGAGACAGGACTGCATGATGCTCTGCAGTAATAAAAGGTGTTGTTTGCTCCATTTGCAGGTCCTGGACTGCCATATATCCTGCTCAGCATTGTGACATGAGGTCAACTCACAGTGACATCAATCAACATCCAACCACCTCCCCGACCCTTAATTTGGTAGGCTATTGTAAGTTTTCCACTTTACAAACCTAATAATACGACATTTCAATCTCATACCGCTTCTGGCCTCCATAAATGATCTGAGGGGAGAAAAGCAATATTAGGCAAATTGTTTGTGAAAGATATCCACATCCTTCTCAGACATTCAATAAAGCAATGTTTGCTAGAAGCTGTGTGTATGACAGAATAATTATCAATTTCCATAACATTAGGATATTAGGGTCGGAAACAGCATAACAGAAAACATTTGTTAATGCCCGATGATTAGATCAAATCTGCGGCGTGTAGCGTTACGGAGAATTTGATTTCAAATCCACCGACCTGTGAGTTGGCTGCAATCATGAAAATCTGATGATGTCCATGAGAATTGGTAGGCATCCTTGAATTACTATGTAAGACGAGGAAGTCAGTATTGCTGCAAAACTGTGCGTATAAGCAAATCGAGACCAGCACTGCAGAGGAAAATATTGTAATCAATGGCAGTGAAGGCCCTGGAGTGAGATAAACATCAGCATCCAGAAAGACTTTGTTCTTGCCTTCTGCATTAGATATTGATGTTGTAATGGAAGTGTGATTAGAATAATGAGACATTATAGCACATGACCTTTGCCTAATGCTTTATTGAAGTGCTTTCCGGGATTATCACTGTGCATAATTCATGCAAAACAAACTCAACACTCCAATTACTTTGACAGTATAGGCTGTTACATTTTACTATAGTCCTCAGGGTGTCTACTAAATCAATAGTCCACAGGAAGTGTGTTTATCATTATTACAATTGTAGTTTTTGTGCTCATATTCTGCACTGATTTATTTACAGTTTTACACATATCCCAGGCATTTTGTCTCACTAGCAGCAGGGCCTGAAAGGCTCAACCTCAGGTCTGGAGAGAGACATTTTGATAGCTACAGGCCAGAGCATGAGTCTGTCTGTTGGTCCATCACTTTGGTGCAAACTAAAATATCTCTAACTACTACTGGAAGGCTTGCCTTGATTTTTTTGTACAAACATTCATGTTCCCTGTAGTATCTTATACACAGGCTACTTCTCATTGACAGTGTCTTAAATCAGTGTCTTAAATGTGACTTAAATGTGACCGTGATTGTCGCCAGTTAGTACACAGGGTACTCACTGGTATAGGGTTTAGTGCATGATTCCAAGGTGATAGTGATATCAAACACAGCACTTACTGGAAACCACAATTTCAACATGTGACCGTAATTGTCGCCTGCCAAAGTATCCTCCGGCTGCTTTGCTCACTTAAAAACTGTGTGTGTGTGTGTGTGTCCTGTGATATGTAAATTGTGCAGATGCCACATCATCCCTCCTTGGCTGCCATTTTCACATGTTTAAAATATGTTGGGTGGTCCCTCCCCTTTCACATATGTAGCCAAGATGCCAACCATTGAGGGTGAGAAGTGTCCATTGGAACACAATCAACTTTTTGGCCGTTCTGAGTGCACCATCCTGGTACTTATGGTGGTCTGCGTGTTTCCATACTTGTCAGTGTAAATGTACACAATTGCGCTTGTAAATGCACTGATAATAGCAAGTGAAGAGTATGGAAGTATATAGTAAGCGACACTGAGAAATATCAATGAAATTTTAAAAAATCTGATGTCCATTTATGACTGTAAACATTTAATACATGTTTTTTCTAATCTATTTGTTATTGTCAATATGTTCTAAAAAGTTTACAGGTGAGATAATTTCTATATATGGCTTTAAAATATAAGTGCCAGGTTGCTAAAGACTTAATATGTGTAGTTTATAGAGTTTTCTTTTTAATGATGCACCATAAACAGTTTATAGTCCTATAGGCATCGTGTAAAGATGAAAAAGCCTCACTAGTCAGTGTCCATAAAAACAGTTTCTAAACTGACCAGATCTAATGCTTATACCATGAAGTTGAGTTGGCACTGATATTTGTAGAGTACATCCATCAAAATGACTTACTCTACATTTCAGTCCAAACTGAAGAAAGTTTAGTGAAATTAAGTCACTGAACATAACTTTACCACTGCCAGTGTCTTTCACGTACTGTACATTCAGTACTGTAGCTTTATTATATGTTTCCCTGTCTACTGGCTGCAGTTAATCCAGCTCTGCCTCAGGTCTTTGGCTAGCTGCTTTCATACAACACCTTGTTTTGCTGTTGCCGCGGGTTGAAGTGGCCAGTTTTGAAGGGCTGATTGCTGTGTGTGTGTGTGTATGTGTGTGTGTGTGTGTTATTAAAAGTAAACATGGAGGGTTGTGTGTTCTGCACTTGGAGGAGAGGATTAGAGGCTGTGATTATCGAGAGCCCATGGTCACACACTCAGACACACAAATCTTGGTAGGAGAGTGGTTATCTGACATTGCCAAAGGATCCCTCCATCCCTCCTTTTCCCCCCTTTTTCCTGTAGTCCTTCCTCCTTGCTATCAAATACTGACTTTTCTTACATGCATCATTCATCTCATGTGTGCTTTGTGGTATGTATTAAGTCAGACATACAACACACTATATCTACATTGTATGGTAATAGGTTGTTTGTTAGCATACTAATATTTGTTAATTACTAAAACCAAAGTCCAAATAAGGCTTATGGGAATTACATTATTTTTGAAGTTGTTTGTTCATAAACTAAAGTATTGGATATATTAAAAATTTTACCTGATAATGGTGCTGGATGAAAAGTCAGACATTTGTCAGAGTCATTCCAGTTCATCCTCAGGGGAACAAGAATGTCTGAACCAAATTTCATGGGAATCGTACCCAATAAATGTCCTGATATTTTGCTAAAAACCAGAAATGTCAACTTCAATGTGGCACAAGAGGAAAAGTCAGGGCATCACTAAACTCTTTGGGGCTTATCTTCTGGGAACCCTCAATATACTGTACAATGTTTAATGACTATCCCTACAATAGCAGTTGAGATAATTGATTCTGGATCAAAATGGTGGATGGACTGACAGAAGAACATGCTACAAGCCTGTAGTTTATCCCCATAGATGCCTTTTTTTCTCAAGTCCCTGGCTTTCTCCAAATGTTTGACTAGTTTCATATTTGTCAACAGTCAACTCAGTTTTTGTGCAAATAAAGGTAATTTCAAGAGACAGTTTTGTTTGCAGATTTTGCTAACATGAGCTAACATTTGCCACCATAAGCTACTGGCCATACCTGAACAAGTAAGACTGTAGCAGAAAAGCTTTGCAGTGTATTAGATTAATAAAGTGTGTGTGTTTTATTGCTTTTGAATTAGACAGAGACTGTGTGTTATTTATTAATTTAAAACATAGATCAGGTTTAAAATATTGCCAGCAAATAACTGCTATTTGAAAAGTGTCACAGCCCGACATGTCCATCTAATGAGCCCAAATGGTGTCCTAACACAGAGACTGAGAAACTCTGACAGAACTCTAACAGAGGTATAAGCTTTACATCTGACCACAATGAAATATCTGTTAGAAGTAATTTGTACAGACTCCGTCATGAGTGCAGTCATCCCCTCTGTATTGAGGATTACAGCCAAAGCCAAAGCTGAGCTAAAAGACCTCCATGAGTGATACACACACATGGTAACAATAAGGTGATACTCTTCTTATTCCCAGTAATCTCTTTTCTCTCTTTCAGTGTTCAAATTCCTCTCTCTCTCTTTCTATCTCTTCCTGCTTCTCTTGACCACAACATGTGTGAACCTGGAGAACAGTTTTGATGACATAAAACACACAACACTGAGTGAGTGAGGTGCCCTTTGGGAATCCATGAGGCACCATCACACTTAACACTGCCCCCACCAGCTGATCAAATTATGTCACCATGGCAACAGCCACACACACACACACACACACACAAAGAAAGAGATGATGTGTACATTCATATGTCATGTCTTCAGCGGTGCTAAACTGATTTAACTGGATTTTGATGATTTTAATAAATTAGACTTAATTGTAAGATTTTATCTATAGGACTCATTATAAAGCTCCCTTTTTCCTGTTTATGTATGTGTTCAGCAATTTGTGGAGTTATGTGCTGGAGCAATTTTTTGATGAATGACATCCATTCACTGAGGTTACATAGACGCAATAGAGCCAAATCTGATCGTCAATAATTATTCAACTGTCAACTGTTCACAGAGAATTATTTTAAGTTTTTGTTTTTACTTTTCACCTTGTGTAAGTGTTGAACAAAACTGATACAACATGTACATTGTGTATTTTTGAACTGAGCCAAACTGACTGCTTCCCCCTGCTTCTAGTCTTTATGTAAAATTAGGCTAACCATATCCTGAATCCAGCTATGTACTTAGCACACAGGCATGAGACTGATAACCATCTCTCACTCTCAGAAAGAAAACAGATAAATGGAATAAAATCACTATTGCTTCTGCAGAGAATATATACAGTATATATAATATGAGTATTATGTGTCACTAGCAATTCACACATTATCATCTTGATTTTGTAATATACTATTAAGTTTGTTTACAATATTGTACAGAAAAGGTAAGTCAGATGATATTTCTTTTAGTAATTTGGGTGAACCGACGTTTTAATATTTTCCAATTCAGGGCTAGTGTATTGAGCCATTATACAATTAACAACACAATATTGGCAGTAATCAATAATACTCATTATTTCAGAGATTAAATATACCTGCTGACTGATTTCTAGTAAGGCCAATATTGGCTCAATATATCAGTCTAACCCCAGTACTGTATATGCATGTGTGTGTGTGTGTGTGAGAGAGAGAGTGACAGAGAGAGAGAGAGAAAGAATCTGTTAATCTCCTTAGCTTCATTAAAACAGATAGAGGCAGATTAGCGGGAGGTGCATGTAAATGAACATAATTCCAGGAGAAATTGAAACAGCGGCAGAGATAAATATGTCATGAGGGAGAGACAAATATAATCAAAATAGAAATTAATTGAATTCCCCTTACGAAGCATCGCCTGTTATTTGGTGGAATTACAAGCAGCTACATTGAGCTAATTGGTGGGGCCGATAGTCAGGATTAGCGTTGCATGCCTTGCTTCCTCCTCTGTTCTCTACCATCATCTCCATTCTGCCTCTTTTGTGTCTGTTTTTCATCCTGTAATTCTCCTTTACATCTATCTTCCATGTCCCCATCCCAGGTTTCTTTGTCTCCTGTTTCATTCATCTCCTCTGATCTATCTCTCTTCTGCTTTTGACCAATGTTGAAATAAAAAAGTGGTTTTGTTACAGAGGAATCTTTATTATTGTTTTATTGTGTTAGGCCTCAGCATAAGGTCTGGACCCAAAAGCACAAATCCAGACAGTTCCGGTTGCACAGACTTAGTTTATTTCAATCCAGGGTTTGGTACACAGGTAATCTTTGCAGCGAGTGGCAAACAAATCCAAGGGGTCAAGCAAAAGGGAATTCCAAAAAGATGAGCAATAGTCATACACAAGGAAATGAACAAAGCTAGAGTTAACGCTGGTTCTCTCAGTCAAAAAACTCAAGACCAACTGGCACTGAATTCAGGAAGATAGGCTGACTAAATACAGGTGGTGGGGATCACCAGGTGGAAAAAATCAAGGCGGAGTCAACAATCAAACCAAAAGGAAACACACTAAAGGCATTTGTTAACACTACCAAAATAAAACAGGAAGTGACAAAAAGCACAGGGAAACACAGTCCCCACACATTCAGTAGTACTCCCCAACACCTTGAAAAACACATTGGATGTATAAAATCGATGAGTTCCCCTTTAAGCCATCTCTGTGAACCAAATCTTTGTCTTAACCAGCCATGTAGGTTTTTGTAAATGAACAAAATTAGAAAGCAGAGAAATTTGTGCAAAAAAGACTGAGTTAGCTAAATTATGTGGATGTCTTCCAAAGTTTCAGACTGCTGAAGCCTCATATCAACTTCAGATGAACTTAACAAGGGCCATGGATTTCATCCCCAATTTCTTACAGTGTAATTGAGGAAAATGAGGAATGAATAACACTGACCAATAACTCATAATGTACATGTGAGAACAGCATTAGGATAGACAAAAATCTGAACTTATCATTTAATGGTTTTAGAACGAAGGACCATAGGAGATTTCATACTTTTCATACATATTTTTACAATGTACAATATGCCATATGTAACTATAAATGGAGGAATCTCTGTCTGTTCGTTTTTTTTTTTTCTCTCAACATCTGCTCATTTGATCAACTTCAAATTTGGCAGGTATGTATAATCGCTGATTTTGGTTGGTACTAGGCTCAAAGGTACTGTTGCATACTGTAGTAATTGAAAAACAGAAAGTAAAAAAATCATGCTCATCATATCAAGTGTGTATGACACTGACTTGATATTAAGATGAATATGACAAATATTAAAATTAATATGGAAGTCTAATCCAGCTGTCATATCCCTTTGTTCCCTTTTTATTCCTCTTCCTTCTTTATACTCTTGTCTTACCTCAGCCTTGTAGACAAACAAAGCTCCAGAAGTCATTTGGTTGATTCAGATCCCCCCTCCCTCCCCTCTGCGCTCTGTACTGATTGTGATGCCTTCCTAAACGACCCCCCACCGAGGGTGCCAACACACTTTTTATGAAAGATCCAGCGTTTCCCTAAAAGCTAATCATGTTAGACATCAAAGAGCTAGGCTGCTGCCTTGATCAAGACACATCTGAAGACACTGCCTGGTGCACTGCTACTGCTCCTCAGGATTAGGCCTAGCATGTGTCTGCGTGTGTGTGTCTCTGCATAAGAATAAGTGCAGAGAAAGAGAGTGGGAATGTACAAAAGAGTCGAGTCTGTGTGAAAATAAATAAATCAACATTTATTTGCTACTTTTCTATTTATTAACAAGAGTTATCTGACTGATTTAGCGAGTAATATATAAAATATAAACAGCCAACCTCTATATTGCCAGCTGCTGTCCTGACACAAACACATACACACACATACACACAGTCTCTCTCACTCACTCCCCACAGTCTGGGTGAGGATTCTGCCCTTGAGTTGTGATTTTAAAAAAAAAAGCCAACTACTTTGCTAAGTCTGACAGTGAAGTTCATTCTTCACCTTAAGAACAGTAGTTTGACAAAATCATTTTTAACTCCAGGTCCTCTTACAAGATTTTTCACACCTTTCAACCACAAGTCGCACAGGATGGATTTTGCTCAGTTGTCTTGGACATGGCTCAGGTGGAATCAGTATGGAACTTCAGTCACAGGATAATAGGTGGTCATATGTGGGTGGAGACAGTAACCCCTCTGTTACCATCTCTGTTCAAAGCTGGTCTCTGGCTGTTAGTTGTGAATTTCCTCCTTGAGCTTTTTGCGGCTGCCTACTGACTCCTGGTCAATAATTTTTGACCTCTTCCCAGTTGAAACAACTGAGCCCTGACAACTCAACCAACTCAATGACATAAAAGCCAACTGCTCTATTCACTGATGAGGACTTTAAAATGGGCTTGTGCACTCTAGAAAATCTAGTGAGCTGTCCTATTTCTTCAAAGAAACAAACAGCAGTTTGTCATTTGTCACATGCTTTGTTGAGCCATCCATCGACCTGACCTTCTCTCTAAGAGGTTTTGTGGAGCTGTAACAATGTCGTCCTACCTCTCCCATTGCTATTGACAAAGACAATCATTTGGCCAGTAGATATTTTTGTCAGCTAAACATACACATAGATCTTATTTAGGCAACAAAGAACTGATGCTGTTACTGTGTTTTTCTTGGGCTGACTTCTAAAGGCAGTGCTTAAATTACCTATGAAATTCAGGTGACATTTTGTTACCCAGTGTCCCAGATAGGGATGACAACATCCAGCAGGGACAGCATGCATGGTTAAGTGTTGAGTTTATGCAGGTCTCATGGCTGCTACAATTAGCATATATAAATAGTAACTTTCACAGCCTTGTATATCAATCAAACACACTGGAACTCAGTGATTGCTCTCCCACTGTCCATTCCAAGCTCAATAGCAGACTTGTGAGACAAAGCTAGTGTAAGGCCTTTGTTCAGTGACTATCTGCAAGTAGAGATACACTACTTGCTTTCCCTCTATTACCACCTCATCATGCTAAATTGCTTCAGTATGTTTAACTGAAAATTAAAGTGATTTCTGTAGCATTTTAATAGAATTGGGACTTGTGTGTAAACTCCCCAGAGGTAAAAGAGATTCCACATGAATGGGCCCTCAGACACTTGTGCACACACATGCATGGCAATGAGTGCGCTCTCAGGTGACACTACTCTGAATCCCATTAAAATGTCTGTGGTTATTATTGTCATTTGATTGGACTGTATTTTGACACTTGCATAATATTATAAAGCTAACAGCACATTGTATTCACAGCCCTCAGAGATAATGCTAAATGAGCTGAGGGAGTATCTGCTGACAGTCCTTGACACACCTTGTTTGCCTTGCATATTGCAAGTATTCATCAAGGGTGTGTCAATAAACACATTCCATTAACACTGAGATGACTTTTTATTTCAACAGAGGGCTGATACAGTGTTTTTTCTTTTCTCTATCAGTTATAATAACATTGTAAAGTAGTCGCTAAATTGCTGAATCTAGGAATATGGTGACACTGGGATATCAGATAGAAGAGGGCTACAAATAAACCAACAGTTTTCCCAGAATATCAAAACCACTTAATTTGGATATCAATCTGAAAATGTCCTTTAATGCACAGGACAACTGCAACAAATTTTAACCAGGTAATCAGTCAGATCAAGAATCATTGTTTAAAGTAAAAAAAAAAAAAAAAAAAAAAAAAAAAAGGTGTTTAGTTAAAAAAGAAAATTTTGGACAAATCTTAAGTTAAGGTCCTTTGCAAAACCCAAACCAGACATGTTAAGCCTTCCCAGAGGAAAAGTTGCAAGAACTGAGTGAATGTCTATACAAAATTGTATGCCAAACCATCCAGTAGATGGTGAGATACTGGACTGTATACTTTGACCTGCAGTGGTGTTAGATTACAGTTGTGATTTTTGGTGTTCAAACAGCCCCGTCTTCATTTTGTATCCTTCTCAAATAGCCTTCATTTGACCAGCATCCAACTGAACTACGGTGGTGTGCTGAAGACCTATCCTGTGAGGACCACAAATGTCTCAACAAAATTTTATGTTATGTCAATCAGTAGTTGTTGTACTATGTCCAGTCTGGATGAAAGTAGTGGGCTGACTAACTGACAGCAAAAAGACAAAAAAAAAATAGTTGAAAAACCTCTAAACCTCAAACCTTCAATCTCCAAAGCCTCTCTCAACTGTCAAGACTAAAGAGGTCTGCTGTAAGTAACTGGCTCTTTGACAACCTCAAAAAAATAATGGGAGATATTAACCTGGCAAGGTTGAGATGTAAATAAAATACTCAATACTGCTATAACATGTAACAAGTGTTAAACACAAGCGCTTGATTACAATTCCCTGTTATGAATGTTCCAGGAAAATTCACACTTGGATGTTATGGATGTTATATATCAGTGGGGGGGGAGGGGTCATGATGGATGATAAAATGAGTGAAATGTACAGCTGGGACCTAAAAGAAAATATATTCATGCTAAATTTCAAATGTAATTCTTTGTAATTCATTTTATTTTACCTTGCAACCACTAATCTTTTATTACATTAGTTGTACAATATGTCTTAACAATTCAGGGCTTAGTAAATACATTTCTACCATCAACGCTGAGGTACATTTTTTTCTTGCTCATTTGTATTTCTTTCACGCCCGCCATAATAGCCTGGATATGTGTGTATGACAGGACTTTAATTGCCTGAGTTAACAAGGTGAGCTCCACTCGGCCACCTTTGCGCAGCGCAAATCATAGCAGGGATATTCAAATCCAATCCCCCATAAACCTTTCATCCAAATAGGAAGTGTGAGAGCATAAATCCGGGCAATAACAGCAATATGTGCTGGGATCTAAAGTGGTAAATCCTTAAATGATGTTCTAACGCTCGGCGAGTGACTTCATTGGGGTGAAGTGACCCCACTCTTCAGAGACAGAGAAGAAGAAAGACGGAAAAGGATAGAAGGAGAAAATGAGAGAGGGAAGCAGTAGGATTTATAGATTGTCGTATAAAACCGGGAACAAATGGAATGGAAGTGGAAGAGGAAAAATACTTAACTAGGATATTTCTGAGGCCTCTATTGTATCTATTGATGTGTTATAAATGAATTTAAAAGCATTTTATACTGAGCTTGAGCTTTATATTCCACTTTATTGTATATATTTTGAGCATCATTGTCTTACTTTGTTTTGCACCTAAGGATTCCTTTATGACTATATGCATTTCCACCTGTATTTTAAGCTCTAAAACTACGCCACTCTTGAATGTCACTGTTGCTGTGTCCTGCTGTTGTTTGGTTTCTCGTTAATCATTTTTGTGTATATTTCTTCTGTTTTAAGTGTACTCTCAACGTCATTGAAAATGATAACGTGATAATGCATGCAGCAGGTGCGAGCCATAACTGTCATGAGTCAGTATTCTGAATTTCGTTGTAGAATCAACATCTGGACCATTGTTTCACGTAATGGTGACCACTTCCAGGTGCACATTTGTGATTTCACCATGGGACAGAAGCAATGCCATGTCGAAGTCTGCAAGGATCTCTGTCAACAGGCACGGCATGACCCTGCCTTCATGTCACGGGTCTACAGCTACGACCCAGAGGCCATACAGCAGTCTTTGCAGTGGAACGGTCCACAGTCTCCAAGATCATAGAAAAATCTTTTTCTCATCTCAGGGTTTTGTGAATGTACAGACACAAAGAGAAAAGGCAGACAGACTGAATCAGAATAACATAAAGAGCAAAAAAAAAAAAAGGGGGGGGGGGGGGGGGGGTTTCTAGCAAATGTAAATGTACAGATAAAATATGTAAAGTTGGTACATTGGCTGTTTCGGGTGACTCATCACGGCCTGAACAAAGGGTCCAGTGATCAGATCAAATTCATGTGAATGACAGGAGGTGAAAATTCACTTTCTGTCTGAACAAACCTTTAGTCTTGTTAATAGTGTATAGAGGGATAAAAAACAGACAAAGATGGTAATAGAAGTTACAAATCCTGAATGCGATAGAACTTGACTTTCAGCTTTGGCTTTCTGTTTAGAAGCAGAAAGCAAGAGCAAGATGCCCTGTCCTGTCTAATCACAGCAGATAACTGTGATGCAGCTTTGCAAAACATGAATGCTGACTTCTTATTCTCAGTGATGGATCACATTTACTGACTAAATTAGAAGTCTTCAGAGTTATGTTGCGTGCCAGCTAGAATAGCATGAGACTGAATAACTTCAAGGGATATAAAAAAAAAACTAATTCAAAGATCAAGGTACATGCATGTGAAATGTGTTTTGTTCATCTCCAAATAGTTTTTTTTTCTTTTCTTATTTACTCTTTTTATTCTGAAATGGGGCGTGTGTGGCATGCAGTAGCTAAGATATTTAAAGGATTGTAAATGACCTTTAGCCTGAAACCTTTTTTACTGAGATTCTGCAAAGTGGTTTTAGTTTTCAGGTTGTTTCTGTGACACTCAAATGTAGCTACACAAGTTTGTATTTTTCTCAGTGTATGCATGTCCTTTCACCACACACTGTTGGCTGATGTGTGTGTGTGTGTGTGTGTGTGTGTTATGTGTGTCCAGCTCTCTTTATTCCTGATAGATAAGAAGGTTACAGTGGAGGAAAAGGAACATTGTGCGTGCATGTTCGTGTGTGTGCATCTGGTTGAGGTACAGTTGTATGCAAAAGTTTGGACAGCCCTGGGTAAATCCCATTTTTGATTGATTTTTGAAGTGAAAATAGGCAGAGACAACCCCTGCACTAAACAGATGTTGAAAAATGAGTCTTTCTTCAAAAATTAATGCTCTGTTACTTTTTATTACATAGACTCAAAAAATAAAGTCCTTTGGCAGATATCTGAGCTTGCAAATAATTTTAGTCTTTCTATTCTTAGGAATTCTTACCAATTCTTTCTTTCAGATCACTTCAAGTTCTGAGATATTTTAGGCTGCCTTGCACACACAGCATGTTTCGGATCTACCCACTGATTTTCCAGATGTTCCAAAAGCTTTAGATTGTGTGTTTTTTTTTTTTTTTTTAGGTAGTTCATGATGGAATTTGGAGTAAGTGTTTGATCATTGTCCTGCTGTAGAAGCCAGCCTCTTTTCAGTTTCACCCTCTGGCTGCAGGGCATTTGCTTCCAAAATATGCTGCTATCTAATGGAATCCATTCTTCCCTCTTTTTATACAATGTTCCTTGTGCCAGTGGCTGCAACACCACCCCAAAACATAAGATTTCCAGCCCCATGCTTAACAGTTGGCAATGTGTTCTTTTCATGAAAAGTTGCTCCTTTTTTCTCTAAATACACATTAGGTGATTGAGCACTTGACTCAGGCTTATCCCGATGTTCCTTTGCAAACTTCAAATCTTTGACCTCATGACCTTACGTGATGAGGTCAAAGATATGGCTTCTGTCTGATGACTCTTCCATGTAGACCCTGGTTGTACAGCAATACTGCATGGTAAATAGTGTACCACAGATCCTTTGTATATATTTTGCTTGTTTCTGCTCAGACATGCAGATTTATCTTGGTTTTCCAGATCTTGTCTTGACTTCCACAATTCCCCTTAACTGCTATCTCTTAATGACATTTCAAAGAGTGGAAATTTGTAGGAATCAGATAACATAATTTTCAGGTTGCGTAGAGGAGCCTATAGTTGTGAGGTGTTACCACAAGGTATTGAGAGTCAGAGAGCCAATGAAGCTCTGGAATTGTTACCAGCTGACAATTCCTTTGACAATGTTTGACCTGCCTTACAAATCCTAACAATGCAATTGCAAGACCTAACAACATAATGGATTTGAGAGAGTTTTACAAGTTGTAGCATTTGCAAACTTTTGCACATACGACAGTTACTGTTACATTTTCTCAGTTTTTATGTTCATGAAAAGAAAAAGCTACAGTGCATTCACATTTGAAGAAAAGCTCACTTATAATGTCTGTTTGTTGCAGGGTTTGTATTGACTTCTTTTCACTCAAAAATCAACAAAAATGTCAATGGTCTCAGTGGCAGCTTTCCATTCTGTTGTTCTGTTCAGGGACATAGGTTTTATCTTTGGTAGAGACATTTTTTGTCAGAAGGCCAGAATAAACAGTTGTCTATGTACACCTTCTCTCCTCTCTCTTTTGTAATTTATATGCACACGTGCACACACACATACTCACATAAAGAAAGAAACCAGACTTGTGTCATGTTTTTTTTTTTTTTTACTTTTTTCTTTTACTTTTGTTTAATGAATACAAATATGAGACAAAAAAATATATTTAAAATTCATCTGAAAGATTTTCAAGAAAAAGTTACAAGAAAATAAATATATAAAAACCAGTCCGATGTGTGCTGCTCTGTTTGAGCATATTATCTGCTGTAAGCCATTTTCAAATCTCACATGTGATATCTAACCTAACCCCTTGTCCACTGAAAACATTTTCAATTGTGGCATGTTTGAAACATTCATGCTGTAAACACTTACCACTTCAGATTCACCACTTTAGACTTATCTGCTACTACTGAGGTGACATGACAGGGAGAGAATTCATTGAATATTCATTACAACTTGCTTTTAAGGTTCAGGGACTGAATTTAGTGGCCCAGTAATAAAAATGTGTATTGTACAAAAAAATAAAAATAAATAAATCAAAACCATGAGTCTACCAATTCTATGTGAAGCTATATTTAGACACAGTAGCATTTTGAGCTAAATGCTAACATCAACATGTATACTCACAAAACAATGTTAACATGGTGATTTTTAGTATGTCTATTAGAGATAGACTGATATGGTTTTTTCAGGGCCGATACCGATATTGATTATTAGTAGTCAAGGAGGCTGATAATAGATATTTGGAGCCAATATTCATTTGCAGTAAAAGTGGAAATATTGGCATCAAAATTTTGAATAATACAAATTCCAACACTTAACTTTGCTTAAATGCCTTTAAGCATAAGCTTATTAAACAGCTTTTCAGATTTTCAGTTTTAAAATTCTAACAAAAAGTGTAGGGAGCTCCCAGGCTCAGCAGCATATCTTATAAATTTAAATGAAAACTTAAACAAATAAATAGCTCCCTGAAGTTTTCTACAGTAAATAAAGTTTTCCGAAATTTCAATATAACTGAAATGTTATTTTATCTTTCACTTATCTTTGTTTTAAGTTCAAACAAAAACAAAAAGGGCAGAGAGTTCCAAGGGTCAGCAGCATCTCTTATAAAGTTTTCTTATAAACTTTCACTGCTGACTGGCTGTTACCCGTGCCGTGGCTCTGCGTGTAACCAATCAGATGGTGCTGTGGGAGGGACAATGCTGGAGATAGAGTAGTGACTGCAGACAGAGAGGCGCGGCTGCATCAGAGCCAAAATAACCCAGTTTTAAATTGATCTCTTATCGGCCGTCGGGTTAAAAAAAAGGCAGATGCCGCAATGCGTCAAAATGCTGTGTGAAGCAGCAGCGAGAGGACATGTTTATTTTGCATCAACAATAGCTTAACACAGCTCTAATATAGCTCAAAGTAAAAAGTAACAAGGCTAAAAAATAGGTTCTCAGGTTCAGGTTCAGTTTTATTGTTCTCTCACAACTGTAAACTCCACCAATGGATAACAGTGTTTGTGTTGTTGTGCCCACAGTCCACCACCACAAGTCTTTTTGGACAGTCAGCTCAGTGGCAAAATAGCCTCTCTAGATAAGCTGTCCAGAAGATCCTGACAGATGTACCAGAGTTTTGTCATATAAAAGGTGCTCTAGCTGTTACATTTGAACGCAAGTACTAATACAACAGAAGCACTGAAATATTTGGTCTGTGAGAGGCAGCTGCGTCTGCACCCACGCTCATGGAAACCATACCCCAGTCATGGCAACCATTCTAAGCCAAAAACTACACAAGTAGAAAGGAATTGTAAAAGCAAAACTAAATACAAAACCACAGAGATTCAATTAGACAGCCCTACTTAAAAGATTTTATTAAGACATGGAGAAGTAATGCATCTTCACCTCTGCAGTTTGGCTAAGGGGCTCAAGAGGAGGCTACACTTACCCAGAAGACACCCACATCATTCATGAACAACAGCGTGATTACTGTTGACTTGTGTTGTCTTCTGAGAGCTGTCCTCTTCAGACTGGGACTGCTGCAGCACACAGTGACTGATATACTGACGAGCAAGAGGTGTCCCCACTGATACCCACACTGATTCTGTGGGATTCTTCTTGCAGTTCACGTAATCCAGGTGACCTTGAAGATGCTCAAACAGTGTGTAAGTCAGACTAACTCATCTGTCACACCGGGTCCATCAGCTTTGCTGTCTTGTTGTTTTTTTTGTTGTTTTTGTTTTTTGCCTCCGAGCTGTTGACAACAAAAATGAAAGATAAATTTGACAAATGTGAAGATTAAAAAAGATGGTGTATAGCTGATTCCACTTCACAATGGCTTCCCTGTGCTGTGGTTTTGGATAAGCAAACAAAGTCCTTTTTGGCAGGGCTGTTTGGTTACCATTATCTTGTCAAATGGCAACATCGGCATCAATTGACCCTGATCATTTTACTCACTGCTTTCCAACCAATGATTTGTTGTTTTCCTGTGATATTTACCCAACAAATCAGAGTACAATAATATTTTAAAATACCCACACTACATGCCTGATAGCTAGAACTGAATGCATGTGCAGTGAGAACATATAGGTGCACATTTCTTTTGGCAAATCCATTTTTAAGTTTAAGAAATTCTATGAAAAATAAATAAATAGAAAATGATGTGTTGCTGGCTGCTAACCCATGTCAACCTCATGTCATCATAATGTCAAAATTACATTCTGCATTTTTGTCTTGCTGGCAGTGAGAGGGGTGGTAATCTTGGGCGGTTGGTCAGTGCAGCACTTCACCATGAATATCAACAGCAAATTTCATGTAAGCTGTTAGCTGTGAAGATGCTGCTGTGGACTGGTTGTCTTCATTGGTTTAAAATAGACCCATTGAAAACCACCGTGAAACCAATAGGCTTTAATTAATAAAATCTAATAAAAGCTGATATTCCAATGATAGCAATGGCCAAGAAGACTAAGAAATAGTGCTAACAAAAGCTGAGTAAAAGCATTAAGGATTTACTGCACTATGCTAGTTCACATGAAAAATTCAGCATAATGTACATTTCCACAGCATGAATTCCATCAGTTCAGCAGTAATGTCAGACTTACCACCCTGCTCCTCTCGCTTTCTTTTTTTAAACACAATATAAAGGCCACATTCATAGTTGAGGTAAATAAAGGTAATAAACTGAATGTAATTTGGAAGCCCAACTCAGGTCCATGTCAGCTTTTAGTTACTATGACTCAAGTGGAACCATACAGACCTCTGCTCTGGACTGGAGCAGAAACCCAGCCATGACCAACATTTTCTTTGTGAAAAATACCAATTACTGGATTTACATTGTGTTTGTTGTTGATATTAGTCTCCACAATATAACATTTGTAGAACAATTATCATAACATTAGCATTAGATTTATTTAGCACATTCATGTCCCCTCAGAGCATAAACTCTCCATGGTACTCGCTCTGATGTCATACTTTTCTATTACTGTTAGGCTCTAAGAATAGTGTTTTGCATTCACTCTGCCCAACACTTTGATATTGTCTACATATCAGATATGGACATTCATGTCAAGATGGAATAACAGTGAAACAACAAAGCACTTAATTATCCTCATCATAATTTAGCATTGTAATAGGACATCAGCAGATGTGATGTGTCTACAGGCAGCACTTCCTTTATCAGAAAGTTTCTGCTTACACACACACACACACACACTTCTTATTTTTGTCTTCAGTGTGTCATCAGTGATATTACTGCAACATGTGGGAGCTAGTTAAACTTTGCCTATATGACTCATGCAGCAAGAGGGAAAAGTTACAGAATGCAAGATGAAAAGAAATGAGGAAAAGAGTTTCGTTTTCTGCTCGTTTAGGTTACAGAGTGGATTTGTTATGTTGGCTGCTAGTACATAGAGGCTTTCTCGTTGTATTTGCACTGTTTCTCTGAACTAAAAAAGAAAAGAAAAGGAAAAAAAAAGAAACTTTAGTATTGTTTTGCCAACTGTATTATAAATCTGTCATCTACCAGAGTGACACAAACTCAATGTGTCAGACTGAGATTCATTTCTCATTCATTTCTATGTTGAACAGTGTAAGAAACATTCACCTCCAGTCACAAAATGACCCACCTCTTCTACTTTCATGCCAAATTCATTCAATCTGATTGAACTCTGACATGCAAAATCACAAGGTTCTCCAGTCTCTCAGCTGGTTTTTGAGATGGGGTGGAACTGACCTCTCATTCAGGAAATACTGTTTGTTTATATACCTGTTATACCTGTAACTGCATAGTGAAACAATGCAAGCACCAGAGAAGACAAGGTGTTGTTTGGCTGCAGGGAGAATGACAGAGGTTAATGTCAGTAAAATGACTAACAAAACACTATATAATGAAAACTTTTGTTGGCATGTTTGCCATGCTACCTATCACAGTCAATGCCCTAACGACACTATTTAAGTAAAATTGAGTGTGTTATGTGAATTATGACGGGCAAGAGGAAAAATCTATGGTCTTTCCAGCAGGACATGGGAGCTGATCTTTAAGTGCTACTAGCGCATCATTAGGTTCTCTAAGCAGTGAGTGGGAAGATTAAAATTGTAGTAGCAAAGGAATCTGAAATTACATCCTATTTTTGTGTATTATTTGTACACACATACGAGGGGACGTCAAAAAGTTTGTGGAAAGTAGACAGTTGGAAGAAATGGTTTAAGTTATGATGTTTATTTTTGCATTGCAACATGCATTTAAGGGTTTGTGTTAGAACATGTTATGACATGTTAGTATGAGAACATAGAGGTGCATTGAGATCCAAATCCTTTTTGAAGCCCCCTCCTACTGTATCTATTCTAAACAAATTTATGTGGAGATATCTGTATTCTCTGTTTATGTATTATATTCATAATGTTTGTATCTCATCTATTAATATTGATTTATTTCATTTTATGTATTATATTAAAAACTATTTACGGAGACATTCATATTCACTATTCATATATTCTATTCATAATGTGTCTGTCTCTGCTACTGACACATTTTCACCTCACTGATTACTGTACAATTAACACTGCTTGTGTCTCATACAATGATATTTGAGTGTGTCATCATTTCACAAGTGACAAAAAATAAAAACATTTTTTAAAAAAAGAAGTGATCTGCATAGCTGTGTAATTTTAGCTGTTAAAGAAATACTGATTGCTAAAACATTGCCGGTCATGTGTATTTTTCTGTTTTGATCTAACACACAGTGTCTGTATTACATATTTTTTTCCGGTCATGTTGTGCAGCTGAATGAAGTTAGAGGCCTTTGTGAGGATACTGTATTGGGCTCCGCAGTGTGAAATAATATCTGAAATGTGAAAAGTCAAAATAGAACCTGACTTGATGGTTGCTGCACCTTGTACTTCTGTGAATATTTAAAAAGGAATATTCTGATACCTGAATAGGTTTTGCCTTCCTTACTTTGACTTTTTAAAGGCAAACCAATTTTCCCCCCTCACACACCAATCCTCTCTCGGCTAATTGACAACTCTAATCATGTATTTCACTCGAGATAGCTGTTATTTCTGATAATTAATGTCATTGTCGCCATGTTTGATTTTAAATATTTGAATGGATGATTTGAATATTAAGTGCCTCTCCCACCTGTCTCCTTCCGGGCCCAGCCGATAAAGAGCCATGTCTAATTGGTCTGTAACTTTGACAGTTAAAGCAATTAAGATGATAGGTAAGAGTGTTTAAAGGGACTTGTACCTTGTAACCCCAACCCATCTGCACTGACAGCTCCTTCCCTGGCCTCTGCTCCACCTCCTCCCACCCAAGCTCCACTTTTCCTCCTTTTTCCAAGCACTCCTCTCCACCAGTCTGGCAATTATAGAAACAGGAAGCCATGATTGCCATTCTATGTCACTAGACATGAAACAATTTGGTGATCTCCAGAGTTCTCTGTATTCTGTCCAAATAGGATTCTTGGAGAAGGACTAATAGGCTCAATTTTTGTATCCAATCAAGTCACCTGATCTTACAAAGCACTTACTTGCACTACAAGATAGCTGTTATCAAATGCATGTTGCAACATTGTTGACTCAAGTAAGAGGCTCCACAGAGGTGAGGAAGGCGGTAAGCTAGTATTTCTGTATTACAAAAAATGATTACGCTTCAAGTGATATCCCATTTTGCCTGTATGCTGAGAGTTTACTAATCCCAAATTCAATATTCATACTCATTTACGTAGCTTGTGGAGGTTTTGAACTTCCCTTAAACTAACCTTGCAAACATCAGCTCTCCCCTGCATTAGCAAACGTTTCTCATGCTACATCCAATATAACTGACATTGTTACTGAGTGATATGCCACCCCCACCAAGAAGTGACTCAAGGACACAGAGCTTGATTGGCTTTAAGCTACATAAAGACTGCAATATTTTTTGATTTATTTTTTGATTTTAAAGCTGTTATAACCAGATGCAACATCTACACATAGGACCTTTAAGAAGGATGTTTCTTGTCCATGGTCAATGCACAGCCAGTGGTAGAATGTTTGTAAAGTTTTTTACAACCAGACCAAGAATATTTTATCAAACACCCGCTGTTTGTTAATTATAAAGCTAGTTAGGACTTTGAAATTTAGGGAAATCTCATTATTACAAATCAAAGTATTCTTTTTTTTGTTCTTTTTTCCTGTGTGATTATTAAATGAGGAAGCAAAACAACAACACGGAGACAACACTGAAAGGTGGTGAGGATGTTCAGATGAGGGCAAATAAACACAATGAGAGAGGAAGACTAAGCAAGGCAAAGAAACAATCATTCAAATGAAAGCCCCTCGGAGGTGTAGGCTTTATTGAATTCACCATTTTTTCTGTTGCTAGCTCATCTACTGAGGCAATAACAGAGAGAATGTTTTAGTTGATTAGCTACCTGCCGTGCAATGGTGATACATAATGCGGAGGGATACACTCTATACTCAAAACATTCAAAATAGAACTGATTATTAGAAGAGAAATAGGGAGGAGGATGGGTATCAGCAAAAGGGGCGGGGCGCTGACCAGATGAGCTTTTGCTGGAAAACACCAGAAGGATATTTATTTGTTTCACAGCAGCAGGGACTAACAGCAACAGAGGTAGAGAGAGAGAAAAAAAAGAAATGAAGGGAGAATTACTGGGAATAGAGAGAAAGAGTTGAAAAACAAAACGAAGGGAGAGCGGTGGGTCTTTGTAGTGCTGTATTGGTGGCTCTTCTCCTTCTGCATTGCCTGGCTGAATTGCGGTGACCTAGAGCGATTCTTGAACAAATAAGATTGCCTTTGTGTGTGCATTATTTTCTGTTGACATTTGCTAAGCGCTAGAGCTCCTGGCCATGGGAGATAGATGAGGGCCCTAAAATGTCTCTGTATCTGCCAGGGCCTTTCATGTTACCTTGAGAGCTGCGGTTATGCTCGTGTGTGTGTGTGTAAGTGTGTATGTCTATATGTGTGTGTGTGTGGAAGAGAAAGAGAGTAGAACGAGGAGAGGGAGAAAAAGCAATGTGATTGCCGTTCAGTAGAAATCCACCGGAGCTTTGTTTCTGACAGCTGAAGGTAAAGGTTATTGTGCTGCTTTTCTCTCACTGCTGTTGTCTGTTGTTTTGGTGGAAAATAGGCAGAGAAATACTGTATTATTCTTGGTGACAACCCATTGAAAGTGCCCTCCCATTGACTTCCATTTCTAAGCTAGATAATAGATGTTAGGCGGGATCTCATATGTATTCATGTGAACGTTAGCTGAGTTTGACCTACAATCAAAACACAAACTCCACTGCAGTGCAAATTCCATTGTGGCTCTGATGTGTTTAGATGCCCCATATCAGTAGAGTGCAAAAGGGAAGTGAAATGCTCTAAGTGGCAGACAATTAAATGTCAGTCAACATAGAGTATGAAAAAACACATACATACACATGTAGATATGAGTACAATATAATCCTGAAAAAAAAAAATATATATATATATATAAAAGATATGTGATTTAGCTTTAGTGCCCCATGTGTATCTATATAGGATGCATTTAGGCGCAGTACTGAGTCGTGGATCACCTGCATTGTGGAAGTCTTCAGAGCCCTATACAGAATAACTGGAATTGTGCAGATTAAGCACCAAAGTGTAAAAAGTGTAAAAATACATCTGTCATGGCCCTGTGTAGACAGCTGGATGGATTAAAATAAGAGCGTATCTGTTCCACCCAGCCTATCAGCGCCTTTTCACTAAAAACAGCTGCTTGCTGCTGCTGGGAATGAGAATGATAAAGCAGTAAAAGTAAAGATCCCATACTCATATAATCAGAGTACAACCCTCTGAAAAAGCCACACAGAGCAGACCCTCAGTGTGTTTCTGAATCGCATCCCATCCCCCACTACAAGATGGACAGATTCAATATCTGCTTCAGGGGAGGCCAGGAATGACTTATTGTCAAATAAAATAAATTGGTCATCACTTACTGTCAACTGATGATCACCCAACCATTTTAATAAAATATGGTGCATGTCTGTATGTGGTCACAAATGCAAGATGGTTCTCTCATTATGTTATGTATGTTTTCTATTTGTATAGATTTGCATATGAATTATGGTTGTATGCAAACACTGAGTTGTTACATTCACTTAAATAATGGAAAAAAATACATGGTCCTACAATGAAGATGCAGTAGTCTTGAAAGACATGTATATGTATTACTGCAGAGCAACATTTGTGATTGTAAAAACACTCTACATGCATGACTGGCTAGAGGCACCCCACCACAGACAAGACTTGGCTGCTTTGGTGGTGCCTTTGTGGTATCACTGGTTTGTTTGTGTGTTACAGGACCACTTCATCAATTAAGCGTTACACTCCCATAATATTGTCGACCATATGATGACAGCAGAGTGAATGAATCAGAACCAGAGACACTGTCTTTTTATTTCACCCGTTCTTCTTCCTTGTCAAAATATGATGCCTGCCTTACCCACAATGCAACTCAGCCAACAATAGTTTTGTCAGAGATTTGGGTCTGTCATGCTGGTAGCGGCTGAAGTAGCCTGGAGCCTCTAGATCCAAGCAGAGATGAGGAGTAGGCTGCAGAGGTTTGGTAAGTTCAGCTCACTTGTTTCTAACTTCACATCCCCAGTCTTCAGCCCCAACAGGCGCAGTCTGACCTGACATCACTTGGTAAGATTGTGTAGCAATATTTATGTTTAATACCTTTATTTATCTTTGGAGACAAATAAAATGATTTTATTAGATTTCTTAAAATATTATTAGATAAATGCACTTTGCTTTGGCTTCCCAATGGATGCCAATTCTTTACATAAAATGGGAGTGGATAGACAGGAGTTACATATTGTATATTGCAGCTGAAACACTGGGGGTCTACAATCTGTTCTTGACTAGCTTAAAAGAACAAAGGCTTGTTGGAAAACAAAGGAATATTAAAGAGCAGTGGCCTGTAGCCTTCAGCTCAACCAGTAAAATACATCTCAGTACATCTCCCACAGTGCTACTTCTATCTGTATAACAACAGATTTATGTTAGATTTATGACCCTTTTGCTCTCACTGACTTTCTTATTACAAATACTGTACTTTACTTGGAATTTCATAAAAATAATGTAAGCATAGAGGGAGTGTTGCATTTGTATTAACAGCAAATTAAAAAGGCCTGGGTCTCTCTGCAGTTTGAGCATTTATATTTACAGTGGAGAGCCATAAGACAAGACAGATGTTGCACAGCTGTGACACTGGTTTTGCAACTCAGAGGTGGGAGTTAGACAAGTGTAACTGTCACACTGACTTTCTCTACCTCCTCTCATTGACAGTGTTAACATGCTGAAGTTTTGCAGTTATAATGTTTATCATGAGTGTAGCATGTTAGCATGCAACATTATATTTGCCAATTAGCACTAAACAAAACAATGCAGGCAGATGTGGAAGTCATTAGTAACACAGGTATGTGGTCATTACTGGACACAGTAACATTATAACCCAATAATGGTGATGGTGTGGAAAACATTTCACTCAAAGTTACAACTGTCAACCTGCTGGTGCTGCTAAAGGAGACGTCAGGAGATCACTGGAAATTATCCTCTGGGGACCATGGGTATATGTATCACATTTTATCGCAATCCATCCAACAGCTGTTTGAGATATTTCAGTCTTGTACTAAGCGGTGGAACTGACATTGCCATCCCCAGAGCCACACTGGTAACGTTGTTAAAATGAGGCAGACACATGTAATGCAGCAATAATGTTGCTTTAAACAGACTAATGGAGACCCAGCCATTAGACTTATATAGCAGAGCAGTAGCTCCGGTTTTATGTAAAGACCCACGGGTTATATACGTGTAGTGCTGCTTAGCTGGCAGGCACAACAGGCATTTGAGAGCTGAAGTATTTGTAATGAAAACATGACAGAATGAATCTGAGATTTATTTAAACATTTCTGTTTGTGTAAGATATGTCTGTGTGTAGTGTCATGCGGGATAGAGGTGTTTCAGGACAGTATTGTGTTTGCTGGTCTAACAGTATCCCACCTCTAGTCTCTCTCTCAGTAATTAGTGTTGTGTCAGGCTGGTAAGTGGTATTAATGGAACAGCATTATTAGAGGTAAGAAGCAGCTGCGCTGCACTGGGACAGCAGAGGAACCTAGCTGACACTGTCTTTTTACTCTTATATTTTCCCTTTTGTTTCCTTCTTTCCCATCATTTTTTCCCCCCGGCATTCCCTTCGTCTTCTCCACTTAGCTTTTTTTTGGCTCTTCCCATCTTTCCTCCACTCCACCTTCCTCTACCCAATTTTCTAGTTTCTCTCTTTTCTTCTTTCTTCTGCTTGTCAAAAGAATAATATGTTAATTCATTAATTACTTTTACACCTCTAACAAGAACCTTACAGGAGCCTTTCTTCCTTCTTCTCTTCATCCTCTCTTACTCTACACCCTCCAGTTTTCCCCCACCTCTCAAACAGCTGTTTACACACACAGACACACACACACACACACACACACTCCTGTTGTCTCATTACAAGGGAGAGCATCCATTTTGTCTGAGCATGAATATCTAATTGGCTTGCCTCCTCAATTCACCCAATTCATCATGTTATATTGGGCTGTTAGTGGTAACCAATATGCCGGCCTCCATCAGGCCTATATAGCCATTAGTGCTATAGCCAGAGTTGTCATGTAGCATCATTGGAGATGGTGAATTATCATGGAGAGAGCTTTGGCTTCCCATGTTATATTTGCAAACCAAAGAGATAAGGCTCAGATCTTACCAGGAAAATCAGAGGAAATTCTTAAAAGTAATGATTCGGTGTGAAGATGCAAGTAGAGAACCACTGGTACTGATCTAAAGCCAAATAAGTTTTAAAAAATATGATCAGTGATGGATACTCACATGTTCTCCATGTTTAATCACAAGCTGAGTGGGGTATGTAATCACCACAGTGTGTTTTGGGTCTACCTTAGGGTCTTTTCCCAGTTGGATGAGCCCAGAATGCCACATTCCAGTGTTCAGGAGGCATCTTGATCAGGTGACTGAATTACATACATCAACTGGCTCCTTCTGATGCACTCTGAACTCCATTGGAATGTGCAGACTCTTCTACATGTGCCTAAGGCTCAGCCACTCTGTAAAGAAAACTCATTTTAACTGCTTGTATCTGGAGTGTCATTCTTTGGGTCACTACACAGAGCTCATGCCTATCAGTGAGGGTTGAAACATATATTGACTAGTAGATCAAGAGCTTCACCTTGAGGCTCAGTTCCCTCTTAACCCTCTTAATAGTCTGGGACATCTCCTGCGTTGCTGTGTATGTGGCACCAGCGTTCAGGTACCAGTGAGAGATGATGTACAATGCATCCAGTTTGATAATAGTTGATTTATCTCAGGAACAAAATGCTGCACAGCCTTTTATATCACACATCATTTTACAATGCTAACAGCAGACATGTAACATGTTACATGTGACATGCTTGGACTTACTCGATTGGCCACCTGCTGTATTTTACAGGAGCTATGACCACATTCAGATGAATGTGTTTTTTCATACAGGGCTGAAGTCGGTCTTTACTTTTACTCTTGCACAAGACCCAGAAATTCTTGAACTCCTTTACATAAGGCATTGTGTTTATAGTCTAGTGCTTTCTGGTGGGAGTTGCTGGGTGTCTATTTGTAAATATAATAATATACAGAGTGCGGTTTAGACCTGCTGTATATGAACAGTGCTTTCAGATAACCTCTGCTGTGATTTGGCGCTATGTAATAACTGCATATCATCATCAGGAGTTAAATTACAGGAAATATGAACACCACAAAAACATTTTTTAATTGTTATCAAGAGACAAACTATTGTGATCAGAAACACCTGCAGCAAACAAACTGTAATTACACAGATGTTTATTTTAATGTCATTAAAGTCTCTTATCCCATCATTATTACCAGGATTTGTGAAAAGCTCATCTATGTGTCCAGTTTCTTAAGATAAAACATATGACACATGCAGGATAAGAGAAGGCAACCTGACAAAGTTTTGGTCAGTAAGCTTCTCTCTGCCAGTGTGCACAGCTTGTAACTCCAAGGGCCTGTATTTTAGCACTGATAGTTCAATCACAGCATAGCATGGAATAAACTTTAAAAAAGGCTCAAAATGATTACATTGCAAACAGAGCATTGATTCAGCAGCAATGTCTAGAACAACTATATTTGATGTACTGGCAGCTTTGCACTACGATACACAAGTGTATTGGACCCAAGAGTAGTATTGTAAATGTCTGCAGAAGAATGCTTGGTCCTGAATACGGATAGAATGGAACCTTTGACCTGCTCTGTTCCTCCTAGCACTGCGAGTCAGCCTCCTAAGCTGTACAGCGTGACACCTTGTAGAAATGAAAGTGGAGGATGGGGCATGAAGCCTGATAACACACGGCTGCTGGACTCAACATTCCCAACTGTTATTGGGTGTGATAGACATCGGTATGAGCAGATAGGATCAGTCATTTCACAAACCATACAAATGAAAGTGCTCCAAAGAGCAGTCACTTATGACTGTATTATTACATAGTGTGGAGGAAAAAACAACAAGAAGAAAAAAAAATAGACCATGTTTGGTTCTCTGATCAAGGCTTTCTGCCTGCATTTCATTAATACACTATAACCATCCAATATTGTTTGTGAAAGCCAATATTTAAATAGTGCATGTATGCAATAAACCCAGCAGTGTGTGGAGTAATATTAATAATAATTGCGCCTCATTTCTTCAGTGTTTCACTCGGTTTTTTTTCCAGACACGTTCGCCTCTCCCTTGTGTTATTTCTTCTGGGGAGAAAAGGCAAATCACTGAGTTTAAAAGTGAGTAAAAGTGTCTCTTTTCTGTGCCACAGCCTCATGTATGGCTGTTAATTTGCCGTGCAGGGAAACATTATGGGGCCATTAGAGGCTCTTAAATTGGATTCAAGCAGGAAAGTCATTATCGTCCACATAAGGAAGATTTCAATTGAGAGTGCTTCATCTAATATTTGATATAACTACCATATTAGAGGGAAATGTTGGATCAGATTCTCGGGCAAAGATAATTCTCTGCAGCGTTGCTGGATTAACTTTATTTCACTTTAATAACAGTTGTGGATTCATTCATATCTTATTTCCCTGCAGAAAATGTGCCTATATATTTGTGTCCTTTAAGCAAAGAAATCAATGTAGCTCAGTAATGTCTTAGGATTTATCATTCTATTTATTTCTCTGCAGTACTGTAGGCAGAAATTCCTTGAACTGGAATGCATCTCTCCATTCTACAGCTCATAATTCATGTATAGCTTAAATAGGCTGGAGATGTATTGACTGCAAAGATTTCCAGTGCATTTAGATGAATAAGACCAGAACTTTAACCTTTAAATCTCACCAGGGGCAGCAAGTGCTTAAGTTGTCTCTCTTTCTCTTCGCTTTCACTCATTCATTCTCACAGTTCACTATTGTTGCTTTATGGAGAGCTTGGTGATGGAGCTATATCTTGATGGACAGCTGTACATCTGTAGGGCCAGTTGTTGGTTTGGTTTTGGGCTCTGTACAGGCACAGCAGTACCAAACATAGTATTTTAGTAAAACAACCCAGTAAGTTAACATTTCAGAATTTAAGTCCCATGTTCCTGGACTGTACTGAGCTGTGTTTTTGCTGCCTCTCTGCCACAGTGTGAGCGTTTCATCCATTTCTTATCCTTCTGCCATAACCAGTGATGGAGTGGCACTGTCTGGCTCTGTATTGATGTCCCTGCTGAGCCTGTGTTATGGTATAGGTTCAGATCGGGGTAAGGCGTCTGTCACCCACACCCATTAAAGACATCCTTCTCTTCTTGTTTATCACGGAACATTGCCACATTCTTCTGCTGCCCAGACAAACAGCACAGAGATGGTAACTTACTCCAGATGTCACCTATAATGAATAGTGTCAAACCATGATTTACTTCCTGATGACGGAGTTGAGGAAACATAGGGAGGGACTCTTTGATCCAGCAAGCATGAGCTAATGGTACATCCAGTGCTTGTTGTTCTGTGCAAAGGAGAGTTGGGGGGGTGAAGGGGTGGTACAGGGCCAAAAACACACTTGAAAGAGATGCTGTTCTGCATTTCCCTGTGGTACATTGCTATCAGAGAGGATCTGCACACTGCTAAGGGACCGTCCTTCATGTGCCATGACGGTTATCACTGATGGCAGCTTCTTAGCATCAGGCTACGAGTTTTTGAACTGCTCCATGCTGCATTCGTTTGATCATCTGCCGATTTTGATTTCTGACCGCCATGTTGAATGATAATGACGTGTAGGTGTGTGTGTGTGTGTGTGTGTGTTTGTGTGTGTGAGAGAGCCTCACAATGCAGCTTAAAGAGATAATCAGGATACTGCTTCCTGCCAGAGTGTTTGGGAAAGCATTATTTAGTTGCATGGTAACTGCTAATTAAATGAAAATGTCAAACGTGGTGCATGTGTTCTATGTGGCCACGTTCATATGGGCATATGTATGTGTGTCTCATTCAGTGCCTCTGACCCACGTGATTGTCCTCTCATCAACAGTACCAGAGATTCTACAGACACTACGAGGCTAACTACACAGGCTCAGTCTGGGCTTCCTGCAAAAAGGATTTTTTTTTTAAAAACTACACAAGAGTGACGGCACATGTTTGTAAAAGGCTGACCTCTTAACAAAGTAATTGGGTCCTGTTTTCACTTCACTGGTTTCAGAGAAGTGTCACTGCAAAAAGAAAAGCTGTATTTCCTTAGCAAACACACAGCACTACCTGAGTGGGAAGCATTCCACTGAGAATGCAGTTCTATAATAATAATGAAATTTCTTTGAGTCGGAACATTCTTTGATTACTTTAATTAAGTAAAACTACTTTAATAAACAGTAGTTTACCTTATAAATTTACATTGCTCATTTACAGGTCGCAAAGAGTCTTGGATCTGGTAGTATTAGTTGTAGGTCTGGCTGCTAATTAGATCCCAGTCACTGCAACTCACAATATACCCCCCTCAGTGTGTTGTCTTTGTATTACACAAAACATAAGAGAGAGGTAAGAAAAAAAATCTAGGAATATTAGCTGTATTCATTTTCATTGGTATTCAAGGCTTAGAATGTAAGTGTCAAACAAATAATAAATAAGGATATTGCATTAAGTTGCATGTCTGGAGAACAGTGATGTTAAAATGTTGACACTGAAAATAAAATTTGGCACTGAACCACTGGCATTGAAATATTTGTATTGCAAAATGAAACCTACTGAAAAATAAAACATCAAAAAATTACAATCTCACAATATTGTTGTCTTCCTTAATAATAATATTTTTTGTATTATGATGTGTTTTTCAGTGACGATCTGCAGATTTTCTCAGCATGTCTGTCTGCTTGCAGTGATGTTACAATGCAATGTTCTGCTGGAAAACCTTGCATCCTGGCATTCATCTGGATGTTACTTTGACACATACCATCCACCTTAATATTGTTGCAGACCACACACAATCCTGATGGTAAGAGCACTCCCTGATGGCAGCGGCCTCACCCAGCAGGACAATGCTCTCACCACACTGCTCAGAAATGGCTCAAGAAACACGAGAAAGAGCCTGAGAGCTGAGAACTTCCCTTATCTCAAACCAATCAAGCATCTGTGGGATGCACCAGAACAAGCCAGATCCATGGAGGCCCCACCCTCCAACCCAAAGGACCCAAAGGATCCACTACCAATGTCCAGACACCACAGGACACCCCCAGAGGTCCCGTATCCATGCCCTGATGGGTCAGAACTGCTTTGGGAAAACATCAAGTCCTCCAACCTAAACATCCATACAAGTTGTTTGTCCCTATCTTTGGCATTGTTGTTGTGGTTACAATAGTGCAATAGTGTTGTTTTGCCCACCTGTCTGTCCACTCCTACCTCCTCCTAACGTGGACTTTGTCACTTTAAACCTAACTTCCTCCTTTGCCCTTGTCATAGTTACTACAACTGCTAGAGGTCCCCTAACAACAAAGCATAACTAATGGCCGCAAAAAGCATATATGAACCAAACAAGCACTCGCAGCATAGTGTTTATGACAGGGGCAAAGGAGGAAGTCAGGAAACATAGGAAAAAAGAGTAATAAGGTCCACGTTGGGAGGAAGTTGGGGTGAATTGGAGGGTTTTTATTTTAACCCAAGCACCATCTTTGCCTCAACCTAACCAAGTAGTTTTTCATGCCTAAACCTAACCAAACAGTGACCATTCCACAACCTTAACCATTTATTTATTGTTGTTACCATGACGATGATGGTCCGATATGCCTGCTGTTGGCATACCACAGGTCATTTGGACTGTACCTGGCTCAATGCAGACTTTGGATCTGGTAGTTATTCATGTGATGACGTTTCACAATCCATGACGACACAATAGCAGATAACACAATAGCACGCAAGAATGAGAAAGGTCTAGTGATAGTCAGGGGTGAAGAGAAAAAAAAAAGATATTTAATGGAAAGAAAGAAAATGAGAAAGTAAAAGAAAGAAAGGGTGCGGCAAACAGAGAAAGGGGAGAAAAAAGGAAGGAAGAGAGAAAGAAAGATCAAAAGAACATGGGTCACCTCATTTCTTCCCGAAAGGATAAAAAGGCACAATTACTAAAAGGGCTTGTAGTCCCGCCCTTTTTCACTCTCTTTTTTTCCCCTCACTCTATCAGTACATCTCCCAACCTCCCCCACCACCCCCCACCCCCCATCCTCTTCTTATTATCCAGCTCTATCAAGGTGGCAGCGCTTTCTTTTGTCCAGCCTGAATGTGAAAGGTCAGGCTGGTGATCAAGCCGGTAATTAGACAGACCTGGAAAGAGGAACTAGATCACTGCATGTCACCCTCTTCAAATGAACAGCCAGGGAGCCCATGTCCCCTTCCTACCGAGACGCAGATAAAGCCTGTGCCTCTTTTCATTTAAGAGGAAAACGAGAAGAGAACAGTGAGGTGGCTTGCCTTTCTTTCTGCCCTTAATCCACTGCTAGTGGCTTCTAAGCCTATTAGTGTCTGGAAACTTTAAGACAGAGGCTAAAAGAAGTGGGACCTCTGAGAGAGTGGAGATGAGGGTAGGCTTTTAATATTGTGTGTGGTGGGGTGTGTGTGCTTTCATCTTTTTCTTCATCTTTTATACACGGGGTGGCCGCAATAATATAAACACCTGGGCAATACAATGCAATACAACAGGCCAAGTTTGTGAAGTTTCTAATGATCACTTTGTGTCACAGAAACTTTGGGTTAACACTAGTGGTAATCTTTATTTGACAAGGACATTATGTCTAGTAATTCTGTGTATTATGCTGTGTAATCTAGTGTAATGCAATGTACGAACACGTTGCCACAGAAAATGAACAAAACTACCACAAAGCTAGTAATGGTCGCAGGGCTTTTGTGTTGGATTGCATTAAACCAAAGTTGGTGTTGTTTTTGCTTTCTTTTTTCACCTCCCAGTTGTTACCGAAATTTAAATGGAATGTCTCAGTGCATTCTGAAATTAAAGGAGTTATTTTTAAGTTTTGCTATTGCTACATAGCCAGCATTATCATTAACACCTGTTACTTACCAGTTCAGAGGAAATGTTGCAAGTTCAGCATCAAACTTCATTCCTCATTTCTTTTCTTCCACTGAATTTAGCATGCTAACGCTGGTTCGGCTGGCCCATGTCATCATTTTCCGAAAGTGATTTACAGTAGCATCTTGAGAAGTAGCACTGCTTTAAGGATGTATTCTAATCTTTTGTCTTGTAAATGTTTGGAGTCTGCTGTCTAGTTCTTTTCAGAGGGTCGAGTAACACAATTTGTTCCAACATTGCCTTTGCACAGACAGAGGGTTTGTATAAGTTATAAGAACTGTTTGCATTAACATTCAATTCTTAATATACTTCAGCTTTTCTTAAACAAAGCCCCTTCCCTCAATGCTCCTCTGCTGCATCAGCACACTCTCCCCACTCAAAGGAATGAGAAGGACTGTGTTTTTACATGCACAGCAAATGCCTGTATGAATGTAAGCAGAATGCCAGAGATAGCGCCGTCAGGTTGGGTAAAGTTCAGCAAATTTTAATAATTGACCAGTTACTTAGTGATAGCACAGTGTATTAATGATGGAGAGTAGTTCATGTAATTGAATTTTACCAGGCAACATGAAAACACATGAGGTGATATGTAAGTAATACATAAGCTATTGAATGGTACAGTATGTGTGCTGTCAGATCTATGATTAATAATATTTGTATGCGTAAAAGAGAGATCAGTCTCCTTAATAGGGTTCCTCTAGATCCATATTTTCTATAAGCTCTCACATTGCAAGCACATTATCATGCCCAAGCAAGGAATGTTATAAGTAATATTAATTAGTCATTTATGAGTTTCATCAACTGTAATACTTAATGCATGACAGTGCATTTTTAATTATCTTCCATATCTTCAGAACCCTTTCTCTCATGTTTTCCACCAAACTGAACTGATGAACATGGCAGCATCTCAGTGGTTTTCATGTCAATGACCCTCAACCTCAAAAACCGTATGAACACGTGAAAAGGTGCATAAACAAGTGAAGTTGGTAATAATTATGATAAATTACAATAGGTCATGTTTGGCAGAAGTGTGTTAAGGAGCCTGGGTGGAGAGGATGTGGGGTGGCAGAGGGAATTGTTGGGATTTGATGCAGTCCCTGAGCAGAAGTGGGCATGGTGAGGCCAGGCTGAGTATTTATTTTTTAATGATTTATTTATCATTCATTTTTATTTATTCATTTTGTTGTTGTTGTTGTTTTCTTCATTCATTTAGAGGCGGGGTGTCTCCCAGCTTTGGTCACGCCCAGACATTCAGGGTGATGCTTAGCAGTCAGAGCTGACACTCTGTTTCACACCATTAAAAAAACTTCAGCTGATTCAGTCACATGTTCTTGACATGAACGAGGAGATGGAGAAAATAAAATGTTCTTTTGCTGTTACTGTGTAATCATTGTTAGTCCGTACATACAACCACAAGAAACACATGTAAGCCCCTTTTATCTTGCATGGTTGTGGTAATTGCAAACTATCTGAGATAGACTGAGAAAAAGAAAAAGGTGAAAAAAAAAAAACAGCTGGGAGGTGAAAAAGAAAAACACCTACAGATGATATTGGTGGATGGTAGGGTAAGGATTTTTTCCCTCTTTCCTTTTTTTAGATCCCTTGTTTGCCATATTTTACACGTTTGTTTTCCTTTAAGCTCCTTAGGAGCTGTGCTGCAAAGGACAGGTGGGACTGAAGACAGTGAAGTTTGTAACAGAAGTCAGAGTCAGCGTAAACTGAATTGCTAGATGCTGCATTAGGGCCTATGTGCCACTGATGTCTCATGTCTGGTACGAATTGGGTTTTATGAAAGCTGCAAAGAAACAATAGCGGTGGGACAAAGATAATCTCTTTCATGCATGTCCAGAGAATGGCCTCTGAAGATTGGAATATGATTATTTCCTACCCCAAGAGACACAGATTTTGACATAGGGCTCTGGGCCACTTTTAATTGTAGATTTGGATAATCATGATTTCCCAGTAATGTGCCACTTAAGTCCACAAGCTTACAAATGTGGGGAAGTCTCCTCATTTGGATTCAGCCATTGACTGTGAAAGCTCTAGGACACACCTTTGCTCTGTGCAACGTTGAAATGGCTAAGCTGTAGGGGACACTATTTAGAGCAGCTCCCCTCTTCTCTATCAGTGCTGTTGCAGATGTGAAGGCACGGTGCCCAGTCCAGGTCAGCCTCTTAGGATTTGGCAAAGAAAGAAAGAAAACGGACAGACCTGTTGGTCCAAGATTATCTGAAAAGATACTGCAGACTGTCCAATATGCACAATTAAGTAATCACTGTAATCACACATAATTACATGTGTAATCCAACATTTCAAACTGGTAAGCTCAATGTTTGAATTTTGAGAAGTGCTACAAAGAGAGCGTTGTTGATCTGTTATGGAAGATACTCTGGCAGGACTGCAGTCTGGCAGTGAGTGAATCCCTAAGCCTGGCATGCCGAGTCCTCTGGTGGAATAGGCGCTGTGGTGCAACACAAATATGGTATCATGAGGCTACATCCTCTGTCTTCCTGTCCTGTCTCCCTCCCTCTTCAAGCCTTTGCCATTCCCCACCTGTCCAATAAGGGGCCCTAAGCCCTATGTATATATTTAACAGCCTGTTCACTTCATGCGTCTTGGGCAGACTACTAAAGACGTAAATACAGCCATCTCTACAAGACACATGTAATCTTTATACATGCAATGATGAAACTACGTCAGTAAGCAGTGACTGAAAATATTCACTCACTCCCTGATTATCATAATACAGCCATAGTTTGTCTCCTCTGTCCTTCTTATAACAGCAGCTACTGTAAAGTTGCTCTTAAATGACACTGAAATAAGCGATTCTTCTGTCTCATTGCAGCAACAAGGAAAATGTATCAAGCCATTTCTACGCATATGAGTTAAGATGCTGTCGTCAAGACACACCTCCTGTAACACCTCCTTCTGGACTGGAGGATGACCCTGATTATGTAGCTGAGAACGACCAAAACAGATACAAATTGTTATGAAGCGCCTTGGCACTGAAAAAGGGAGGACTCAAAGATGCGGATTCACCAGGGCGTTTTATTGTTCCAAAGAAAACAAGGAGCCAAAAGGGCTGGGGAAGAACACAAAGAGGCCGCCAAAAGAGCGGTGGGTCTGGCAGGGTCTGGGTCCGTGACCAGAGCGGGGCCCGGGGAATAGCGCAGGTAGAAGGCAGACGAGGGAAGCCGGGAGGACGGGCTGGAGCTCGAGAGCCAGGACGACCAGGCAGGGACCAGGGGAACAGGAGGAACGCCACAGGAGAGACCACGTGAGCGACCTGGAGCACAGGGAGAGCACACAGGAGAGACAGGGCGAGGAAACAGCCAGGGACGCAAGGGAGGCACAACGGTGTGGAAACACGCTAGGGACGAGGAACGGAGGAGAAGCTGGAGAAGAAGACAGCCTGGAACTTCTGGCAGCATCAGGGGTGCACTGCTATGAAGAACTGGCGAGGAAGGGAAAACAGAGGGCAGGTTAAATAGGGAGAGTGATGAGGGGAAAGTGGAGACAGGTGTGGGAGGCTGCGCAGGTGTGCCTGGTCGTCGCTACTCAGAGAACTCAACCTCCGGCTCCGCCTCCCAGCCTGCAGCAAACGAGAAAAGAACACAAAACAGAAAATAATCCCTGAACCCTCCCCGATGCGGCCCCAGCTGCCGCATCATGACACAAATATCTGGAAGTGTAAATTAAAGTTTCTTAAATCTCACTTGGATTTTTATTCAGATATAAGACACTGGAAATTAAGAAAAATGGAAATGTGGCCAAACCTGCCAATCTGTCTTTGCCCCTGGCAGATTTGTATACTTTAAACAGTCCTGCAATAAATCATACATACATAAGGTTATAATGTTAAGCAGTTTAAAGAAATAGATCAATGAGGGTAGGCTAAATAGCAGAATCACCTGTCTGTTTGATGTAATAAAGTTCACCAGCACCACAAACTACATTCTCAACAATTATCACAAATTCAAAACATTCTGACCTTTTATGAGAACATGATTTACTACAGGATTATACTGCATTAGTTTTAGTTATGTATACCTAATAATCTGGCGACTGAGTGTGTAGCAGTCAATACATTGCACTTTTGCACATTTGGGTTGAAAGACTTGTTGCTCTGACAACAGTTGCAGATAAATCAGCTGCAGGACTTGAAAAATCAAATCAAAGCTCAGTTACTCACTCATAACAGATAAGATCCTGGTCTTCATAAATTATAAATACCAACCATCATAAACTATTGATACCAACACAAGATAAATTACTAGCTCAAAAATAATGGTCTAAGCCATTTCAGTTAATCCTGGAATCATAATCTCCCTATGGAGCCAATAGATATTTTATATTGACTGAGAGAGACAGTGTGGTCAGCGTGGTCAGACTTGGCCAGTAAGATGTGTATGTGTAGGAAAATTCTTAAGTGTTCCCCACTCCTGGCCTGATGCCCAGTCCTACCAGACAAGGATCTCTGACTGACTTTGGCCTGACCCTGCAGTTTAGCTAAGCCTACTTCCTGGCCTGACAAGGCACCGATGACATCACCATCTTTAAGACAGAGAAGTGAGTTGGCAAGCTACATAAGATGCAATTCCTCTACACCAAATGCAGCAGGCTTGAGTAAACATATTGCACTGGCTGAAATTTCTGTCTCCTTAAAATAAATCACAAAAAGCAGGCGGACCTTTTAAATGACACTTCTTGAATTATTGTAGACTTCCACTACCTCCCAGTCCCACTCCAAAATTTACTGCACTTTAGCTGACTTTGTTACGTCATCTGCATTCATTTAATCAATCCGAAATTGCACAGTTGCAATTTTGAAAAGTGATTGATCTACCTCCCTCCAGTTTCACCCAGATCAGTAACTTTGGATGGGGAATGTTCAGTTTGATTCTTTTCTTTTTAGTTCTAAACTTTGATGGTGGCTTTGCTTATGTTTGGCTTTGTAATGTAATTTGTAATTTCCTGTCTCTTGTGCCTTCAGGGTGCTGTCCACCACAAAGCCTGTCTCCCCATTTCTACTGATCATCACCTGTTCTCTCACCACTGCCAGCAGGACAGATTATTGCCCTGGCACTGCTCTTTAGATGATTATGGTCCACCTGAACGTCTGTGTTATTGTTGTTGTTGTGGTGGTGGTGGTGGTGGTGGTGAGCAATCTCCACTGAAAGGCCAGCGTTGGGACGATCAATACGGAGAGAGCTCACTTGAAGGTCAGATGCTCTAATGAGAATGCTGTAATTGCAAATATTCATCTTTTGAATGCTTGCCTCTGGGATCAGGTTATCAATTACACGCACATAGACATGAAGCTCCAACGCACTTGAATTATGCATGCAAGAAAGCTTACCATCAGAACTCCACTTATACACTCACTACATATGAAATGCACAGTCATGATTGGAAATAATGGGATTCAGGGCAGGAAATAAACTGGTCAGCACACACACACACACACACACAGAGAGACATGTATGGCACATTGAATCAAAGAAAACTGCAGTGTGTGTGTTCATGGTAATGAAGAAACGTGTTACCCAGTGCAGCAGCAACAATAATGGAGCTCTGTGGCACAGAGGAATGAGACATGTCAGGACTGGATACACAAACTTAGGACAGCTCTTCAGTATAGCATGCACTCCTGCTGTTTCTGCAGTTCTCTTCTTCTTCTCCATTTTTTTGACCCTCAACTTCTCATAGTGAGGAAGGAGAAAACACAGCAAGATTAGACAGCAAACCCCCCAAAATGTCAAGAACATTAATGAAGAATAATTAATACAGAGAAGCATGAATGCTTTTCTACAGATCTTGGTGCTTGGTCTGGGTGTATGAGTGCCTGTGTGTCTTTAATTTTGTGCATTTGTGTGTGTGCTGTGACTTTGTGATATTACACATCTCTGTCAGGTGACACCCAATGCGTTTCCTGTGTTTTATAGTGATACACTGCAGGTGCATCTCTGAGTATAATGTAAGAACCACACTGTGTGGAGACCATGCACTTCCAATATCGAAAACCTAGATGTATTGATGTACAACAAACCTTTTTTTTCCCTGCACTATACCATGTAAAAATGTACAAACTTAAGTGTTGTCACACTGTGTTTTTCCTTTTCAGCATTAAAAATATAAGCATTTCAGCCTATAGCATTAGTAACATAATTTTTTATAAAATTGTGCTAAGCTAGGCTAAGCATGTTTTTAACCTATCTGTGTACTTGATGTGTATGAATATGCAATGAATATGTTATTAATCTCTGATGGCAAACAAGAATGTTTCAACTTATGCTTGTGTTTACATTTCCTGGTTGCATTTTAGGCAAATTCATTACCATCCTACATCAACTGTAAGACAAATGAAACAAACTGAGCTTTAATTAAATTTTCTACGTTTCATTTTATGCATTATTTTGTCAATGTCTTCTTATTCCAATGAAGAGAGGAGATGGCTTCCTGTGCAGGCTGTAATTGTGCCGTCAATACCCTGTTAACTTGAATGATTTCCATTGTACTGAGAACAATGGCAGCTGATAACAGCCTGTCTACAGTACATTAGAAATTCTGGCCAGGGTCACGCTGGGCTGACATTATCCTGAGCCGGACTGAAGCTGCTCCCTTTCTGACAGGACTCTGCATAGTTCACAGTTCAGTTTGGGTTAGCATTAAAAGTTAAAAGCTGTACACATGACTAGAATTTATTAGAGTAACAGTTTATCCAGATTGAAAACCTCAGTATCCAGAAAGAATGCTGAAATATTCTGAGAAAATGCCTGTGGATTGAATGCTAGTGAGGTGGTACTGTTAAAGCTAATACATATAATATGTATGAAAAGCAGCTTAACACACAAGTCTAGCTTGAACACATAACCTTCACAAAGGTCACTTTAATGCCAAGATAACACATTCAGAACCAGTGTTACTTTCCAATTTTCATTTAATGCCAAGTTGATTTTAACTGCTATCTTAGATTAGCAGTGGCAATGGGAACGGACAGAAATAAGAAATGTACATTAGTAATAATGATGATGCACAGTTATTAACACTTAACTACTAGCTTTCCACTGCTACTAGTTCAATATGACATTTTAGTCATTGCACAATTTTCTCTGGAAAAAGGCAAATATGGGATCACTTGATGAACTCACAGAGACTTATATATAAGTCTGCAGATCCCCTCAGCTGTACTGAACTTTATAATGACTGTAGCATAAGCCTAGCATCAGTCACTATGAAAGTGTTCATAGTGGGGGAGATGTGAACAGACGTGCACCAGAGACCACATTAGATTAAAAGTAAGATCACTAAAAATTAAGGCTAAAACCCCCCAATCCAGTCCTGCTCTCCCATCCAGTGGACAGGAGACAGAGATCAAGGAGTCTTTCTTCCCAAACCAGATCAACCATTGGCATGTCAAGCATTATACAACCAGTACAAATGTCAAATTGACAATTCTAGAAGATCAGCTCTAATGGACACAAGGCCAACATAGGAATAAACAATCAAAATCCCCAGAATGACAGTGAGTTCATTCCATACACAACAAGACTTCATCTCTGCACTAGATATTTGACTCTTCTTTTAGTGAAAAAAGTAACATGAAAGAACACATTTTTTAGGATTTTTGTGGGACAGTTTGAGGTCCTGTTGGTGATGCAACCACTGCATTTGAGGAGACAGGGGACCAGCTACTGGGATCCTTTGACCCAGAGCAGCCTCTGGTAGCCTGTGTAATTTTGATGCCTTTATAAAAGACCTTTAAAAAAATAAAAAATAAAAAAATCATTGCTTTCTTGTTGTGTAGTATTTGCATTCTGTGTGAAAGTAGTCAGAACAGAAAATATGATACTAATAATATGATTATACAGTCATAGCCTAAACCAATTTGCTTCCACTGTATCATTTTCCTCATTTTACTAGCTGTTAGTCAACCATAGTTAGTTTGATCATTTTCACATTTCCATCTTTATTTTATTGCTGATTCCATGTTAGTAGAAGGTAGTTGTGTGTTTATCTTTGCAAAAGAGAACTGGATCCCTTAAATTGGAAGTCACGGCTTGAGATATTAGACTGATTGGAGGTGCTACTATAAGAGCTATAAGAGCTTTCTGAATAAATTTATGCATGTTAGCCACATGACTTTTTGCTCTTTTATTATTATTATTATTATTTTTTTAGCTCTGTGGCTGCAACTTTGAGCAGAGATTTGCTGGATTATTTAGCTCCTTGTTTTTCTTTGGATGTGGGTAGAGACCAAAAACAGAGCTAAAAGAGACTGAATATTTCACTATTCACCACATGTACACAAACACAACTCCAAATAAATTATAATTTTGGTTCATGGCATGCCACTGTTTTGTTCACAGCTTGGTTCTGCTGCCCCCAGGTGGATTAAAAAATCAGTTATTGAAGGTTTAAAAGAGCATAATTCTAATAGACACATACACACATGATCCCAGCATTACTTGTCAAATGTCAACTGTCCAAGCTTGAAGATAGTGTCCCATTTCAGTCTCATTAGTTCCTTTGGTCGCATAGGTCAGTTAGCTTCTTTATTCAACTGCTTAAAAATCTGCAGGCAATTTCCATAATTCGTCTTATGCTGAAGTGGAAGGGGAATGCAGAGAGAGCAAGACAGTGAGGAGAGAGAGAGAGAGAGAGAGAGAATCATGTAGAGTGAATAAAGGCAAAATGAAAACAATAAATGTTAATTCAAAGCCAGAGTGTGATATTGTGTTGATTCCCCACTATTCAGAGGCAAATAACTGTTGGTGTTTTCTATTGATCTTCAAGAGAGAAGTGGTGTCTGCTGGTTGTTTTATTCAGCTGAACTCAAAGAGAGACCGAGAATGTCAAAAAAAAAAGAGAAAAGAAATAAGGGAGAAGACTTGCAGAATTCATTGTTTCCAAAGAGTTGTAAGACTTTTGATAGCTACAATGTTAATTGTATCAAAAAAAAAAAAAAAAAGTTGACAGAGACGCTTACTTCAACCATTTTAGTAATTTCCTCCCTCTACAAAGAAATGTAAAGTAATTACAATTCCTGGTGAGCAGCATGTGTGGAAAGATAGGGGGAGATTGTGTGTGTGTGTGTGCGTATATCTGTGTGTGCTTGAGTGTATGTACGTGTGCATTTCACACGAATGTGCGCGTGCATTTCGCAATTAATTTCTGTGATTTCCTACCAGTCCTTTTACAGGCTTTTTAAATGTCATCCACTGCTATGATTGACATGCAAATTTGTGGCTGGCAGAGGGGCTAAATGGGAAGGCAGGTTGAGCGAACCAGATAAGGGCATTGTTTCCCAGCTATAGGCTTAGGGAGGCAGAGCACTGGGTTTAAGGAGGAGGTTAACCCCTGCCATGCCACCCACAATGCACTGGGGTTATACACATCACACTGACTATTGGCTTTTAATTGTTGAGCCCAGGGGTTATGCAGGGGTATCCTCCCAGGTTTAGTCAACAGCTTCAGGGGTGGCAGTCTCTTAAACCTGCAATTAAACATTTCATTGTATCACAGGCGTTGTTGGGGTTTCTTTTAAAATGTATTTCACTACAGATTACAGAATACATGCCCTTATGTAATTTGTAATGTATTCTGTTAAATTATCAAATAACATATTTTAAATACATTGGACTACCTCACATATAGAGTTTTCAGTACCCCACACAAAATTAGAATTAAGCCATAGGTGTCAGAACGTCACTGCACATTTCTCCTCCTGCTCGAATTGTCTTCCCTGTGACTACACTGGCAGTACACCTTTGAACGCACTGTGAACAGTGCTAGCTTGGACCTAGCTATTTTATGCATGTAAGCACTACAACTATAGGAAAAGAACATGACAGCAACAACTTAGTCAGAAAAATTGAGATGGCATCAACATCTTTCTGGTACAGTTTGGCAAAACTGAACAAGGCTGTTTTCCATTCTGTAGGGTTTTTTTTCCCCCCTAGATAACATATACTAAGATCACAGCAGTAACTGACTCATATCACAATAACTGGATTGAACTGGATTTATTAATGTTGTCTGGATGTTACACTTATAATTACATCAGACCTGACTCTCTCTCTGCAAAACTGCAATCTTAATCACATTTTCATTTTCCTTTAGCTTAAAATCGGTTGGATGAAATCTTATTTGACTGAAATGGTCTTGAACTGAAAACAAGATTGAAATGTTCACAACATTTTGCGTTTTTGATTATTAAAACTAAACAGTCCATGACTAAAATGGACATAGACTTTTGATCTCAGAACTAAGAATAAATCCAAAACCAGGTGCCAAATTAACACTAGAATTAATAAATATATGTGCTAATTACATGCTGTAGCTGATGAGGATCAAACTTGACACTGTTTTGACAATGTAACAGAATTAGAAATGAAGCCCAATTAGGACTTCAGAGTCCTCAGAGGGTACAATGTATAAATGTAAGTTAATTTAATTTAGAGTAAATTAACAGAAGTGAAAAGTGTAAGATAGAGAAACTCAAATTCAGTCTTGAGAAATTTCAATAATCTGTCAAACTTAATTGGATTGGATGGGAAAGCTGTTTTGAATGGAGCCATGATGTGTGAATTAACTCTAATTGTCCTAACAGTGAACTATGACAGGAAAGCTCTTGAATGAAGAAAACTCACTAATTTATCTGTTGACAGACCTTGTTGTTGTGAGAGCTATTCCTTATTGTCATCCTGTCTTAGAGGCTTTTTCACTCAGTTAACATAAAGGTACTATTATTATTAATCACAGAAAAACAGTTCAGATATAGGTTTTTTTGAGAAATGCTCTGAAAAAGTATGTATTGCAGTCATTCATAATGTGTGAAGCCAGAATTAGACTGAGTATATACAACATACACAAACACACACACACACACACACAGAGAGAGAGAGAGAGAGAGAGAGAAACCAGAACTAATGCAGAAAAAGAAGAAGAAGAAAAAAAAAGGTCTTGCACTTTAAGTTGGGCCTAAAAGTGCTCGTTCGATAGCAGATGTTGAGAGTGCAGCTCGGCTAAAAGGCTTTTCATTGATCTGACTGCCGCATCTTGAAAGAAAGCAGAAATATGTTGATGTTAGCTTCTGAGGGGGAGCAAGAAAAGGCAGAACAAGGAGAGATAGTAAAAGTAGCATCATCCTGAGGCTGCAAAGGAGAGCAGACAGCCAGAGTAAAAGGATGAGTGTTCTCGGTCAGTTGGCCTTAGCAAAATGACAACTCTTTAGTTAATGCAAGAAAATTATCTACTAGTCACCTGTCCAATGTTTTACATTCTAAAGGTATCATGTAAAATTTTAATCTACATCTCCACCGAGCCCAACAGCTGGAAAGTAAGCCAATAAGCAAATCATGAAGAGCATTAAGATAACTATTTGACACATGGCCTGCTAAAACTCCCCAAATGTGTGAAGAACTAATTAAACCGGGTGTTGTAGTTATAAAAAGAAAGATGATTCTCCAACTACATGGCCTGTTTCACACTTTAAAGTTATCCAGAAACCAATTTATTTAGATAATTTAGGCAAAATGTGACTTTTCCAGAATAGCTGCCAAGTTTTTACTCTGCGAAGACCAATGACCTGATGTGGCATGCTTATTCAATTGAGGTCCATCTGGCATATTGAAGGAAAGAAGCAATTATGACTAGATTTTTTTAAAACTGGACTTATTTTTATATGCCTGCGCTTCCATTTCTCCCTTAACTTTTTACAAAAAAATGTTTCTCAAAGTGAAAGTAAAATTAACCACCTCAACAGTCAGTATTGATGCGAGCGTTTTCCTACCCCCTGCTAGAATGGCATGTCTATTTCTAACCTAAAGCAAGCACTTGTCAATCGCCTACAGTAGAAGCCTCTAAATGACACCTGTGAGAAGTGGTTAAGCTGATTTCCTGTGAATTTTATTTTACTTTCCACCCTAACCCAATCAAATGCCCACTGAGCCTTTCCAGACCACACTGAGCACACACTGGTCTGTCTCGCTTCTGCCACTGAACATCCGCTAAAACGGGGCAAACATACACATCAGCATTCTTTTTTAACGCGTGAAGCACATTTCAAATTTCAATCTTAGTTATTTAGATGCTAATTATTTAGCTGACATCTATTACAGTCCTATAACAGTGATATTATTCAGTGCTCAGTAGCACATTGAACTAATGACTAGAGTTATTTGAAACATTATGCAAAGTAAATCTGGACCTGTCAACAGAGAGAAAATCAATTTGACTATAAGCCAGCGTGAGTGATATATTTTTTAAACCAGGATCAGAAGATTCACTTGAGCCAACATCAAGGCTATGGCCAATCATTACCATATTAAATAGGCAGTATTTGAACTATGTTATATATAAATATATCATATGAGTGCATGAGTTTTAAATATATGCAGGATGCAACCAAAAAATGTGTCTACTTTCCAGTCCTGTTGAGTGTGTTTGCTACTGTATATAGTTTAATGATAACATAATTAGCATGCTTGCTGTTTTCAAAAGCATTGCAACACTCAGAGCACTGATAGTCACTTCCATTGTAGAAGACATTTAGAAGTCAATGTCATCTCGCCTATTCATCTCACATGCACAAAAGAAACAGATGCACACATTCGAATCTTGCATCATAATCCCTGCTTCAGGAAACTTTTGAAATGTGACTTGAATCTCAAAGTCTTTTCTCTAAGTCATCCGTGTCCTCCACCTCGGGTGGGCATCCATTTTTCCTTTGACATCTCTCCTTTGGAGTTGTCCGTCTCTCTCTCTGACAGGGTTAATGAGATGGTAGCACAGAGGCCAGCCGCCGCGCTACTGTTCCTTATTTATGCTAAATCTTAATGTACTCAGTGTGCCTGGGCATTATTTAACACTGTGCCCTTGGGCTGCTGCTGCGTCTTTATTCAATCCACCAAGGTGGCAGGAGGTCAGGGACTGTGCTGAGCTTCTGAGTCACACAGCGAGCAGAGAGAAGCACTCCTCCATCTCCTCCTCCTCCATGCGTTCTTTTCTTCCATCCTCCACCCTCGCTTCTCACTCCATTTTCTGCCTCTCTTCGTTCAGATAACGGCTGATAAGGTGTGATTAATGAGGGCAGGCTCCTCGCCAAGAATGAGAACATCTGTCTATGATTTATTCTTTTTTATTCTTTCATGCCGGCTTGGTGTGTGTGTGTGTGTGTGTATGTGTGGTGTATTTGTGAGCAGGAGACCACCTGTACATTTTCCCAGTAGACGTTGCTGGGGATATCTCATATAGCTGAGTTCAGTGAGACGCAACATGTGACAAATGGCGCCTACTGAGGAGCTGTCAGTGGACTGTTTTCATTGTAAGCGTGGCGGACGTTGACGGAAGCTGCAAGGAGAGGGAAGGCGGCTGCTGCTATCATGAACTTACATGGCTCTGCGCTGCTGCCGCTGTTGGATTTTGTGATGGTTCAACTTTTTCAAATTATTGCTGCTGCTTGTTGTATAACCATGGCAACAACAGAAACTACCGCAAGGGAAATAACACGGGTTGTTGATTTTACAGGTATCTCACCAGCAGAGAACAGGCAGGTCAATGGGGAGAAATGATCCTGGAACAACACTTGGCAAAAGTTAGAGTAATTATGTCAGATGGTTAAACATTTCCTATATTTTAAGCTATAGTTGACATTGTTTAGCTAGATTATACTAGGTGCATGATGGACAGCAGCAGCCTGTGGTTGTCAAGCTAACAAGCTCACAAAGACAATGTTAATGTGTTTCCAGGCTGAGTCCAAATTCCATGGCAATTCATCAAGCAGGGATTACCAAAGTTATTAGGATTCATCATCTGCGCACCATGAATGTCATGCAGTCCATCCAATAGTTGAGATATGTCAGACTTAACAATGTGAATGACTAACAGAAAAACAATTCCATCTTTATATGGTAGAAAATCATTGCCAGGATAATTTCAATGATGTTAGCCAAAAATACCAGATTTTTTTGACTTCATTACTACTGAAGACTTTCTGCTTAAGTTTGAAAACAATTTATTGCGCTGAAATATTTGGCTCTGAAAACTATCTGTCTGAGTTTATTTGATCTGAATTTGGCTTTGTGAAGTTCTCCATAGTCAATTCCAAGTTGTGCAATTTCCAGTATATGTTTATTTTATGATTCACAAATTCAGGCCTAATGCCCAAAAGCTGTTTTCAAATTGCTCTACCTCAGTAAACACAAGTCAGATCTAAAATTTACAGTCAAGTCAAAATCTCTGATTGCTAAGATATGCTTGGTCAGATATGAACATCTGGAAAGCCAAGGAAAAGCAATTAAGCCTGAATGGAATCATTCTGACCTCTGAGCTGGCAAGCCCCCAGGAATGGACCATACACAACCACTGGAAATGCAGTGGCTTTAATACTGTAAAAAATGTTCCTGAACATCACAAACCATATAAAAAGAATGATTTTATTTATTAGAATTTGACCAATAACTTTTGTAAAGTCTAGAAGCACTATATAATGATATGTGCGATTCAGCATATGTGGCCAGCTTTTGTAAGCTGATTCCAAATGTCCAGACTTTACCACATACACAGACTTCATTGGACTTCACCTGGGAAATTACTTATATCTATAATACTAATGATATGTACCATAATTATTTTTGAAGACATTCGCTTTTTTTCGCTTTTGTTGTGTACATTTAGTGACAGAGACAATATGAAGTTTTTATAATTGGCAAGTTGGTTTTTGTTCACTTATGATGTGAGAATCCTCAGTTGAGGGTTTAATGTTGATCTAATATTGTGTTTGGCAGCTTGTGCAAAAGGAAATTTTACTTAATTGCTTCACATTCTGACCAGGTCTGCTACGACTATGTGATGTAGCAGTTGTGCATCCTCACAGACTTGACGATGTTGAAGATGCCACTGTACAGACTGTGAGGACAAATGAATGGGGCACTGACTCTGAATGTGGTCCTCCTTAATACAGTCATGCTCTCCAGAGGTTGGAGCAGAGGCTAAATGTACTGCCAGTCTTGCTCTTTTCTCCTTCCGAGCTGATGTTGTGATGTGTTATCGGAGCAAACTGATAGTTACTGTATTCCACTAACAACCCTGACTACTGCAAGTTCCCTTCAGCCTAACATCCTTTATTGCTTTGTACATTAAACCATAGTCTATACAGATGATGATAGCATAAATTCTCTTTTGTATTTGATGTTGTGTTTTTGTGGCACTGGATGACACCCAATGACTGCCAACAGGTAACTTGTGAGCATGTTCTTGACACTTGATGTGGAATTCAGGCATCTTTTGCTTTCCCTCCCAACAACGCTGAGAATTTCTGCAAGTATACAACTGTGGTACTTTTTCCTCTGCAGTGCCTCGCTGTAAAATTGGCAAATTCCCTGTGCTTTCACTTAAAATGTCCCCTACTGGAAATGAGAGGCATAAATCACTGTGCATGTCTGGCACCAATGTGCCCGCTGTGTCACATCAGCTTGAATTTTTTACAACATGGAAGGAAAGTGGCGGGCCCGTTGACACTTTCCAGCCTGGGAGCTACTGTTAGTCAACCACTCATATCCATTTTTAATGAGCTCTCAGCCATGATATAGTGTAATTTCACCTCCAGGACCCAGTGACGCTATTTACTGTTAACGAGAAACAGCACAGCACCGGCCAAATCTTCCCGATTGGAGCGTTTATGAAATTCGCAGGTTTATGACTTGGACAGGGTGTTGTGTGTGTGTGTGTGTATGTATGTGAATTGCATGTGTGTGTGTGTGTTGTTATAGCTTTGTGATCCTATCCTCTCCTTTTGTGTAAGCACACGATATGTTTAAGCACAAATGCAAACCAAGCTTGTCACTTAGAATACCACTCATCTTTGACCAGGAGGTGTTCGAGGACAAAGGAGAGGAGGTGCTGAGTCTGTCAGCCACTCTGCATCAGTGAACAGTCTGACTAAAACAAGTTGGACGTAGCATGATGAGCTTAGTTTTATCATGAAAAAGACACTTTTTTTGAAACATTTAAATCCTAGTCAGATACAGAAAACACCCACAAGACAAAAAATGATCATTTTCAGGGGAAATGCACATACATGTTTCCAATGAGAGATCTACTACCCAGACAGCATATTGGATTTTATTTAGGTTCAGGCAGTTACAACTTGATTCTCAGTATGTGAAGGTTTTTTTTTCATGGCTATTTAATCTGTCAACTGGAGAGAAAGTTCCATGTTTACCCACTATATTCATCTGGCCAATACTGGAAATGACCAAATATACGCATATCTGTGTGTGAACACAGCCACAACATTATTGTGCGGGTCCCCCTTGTGCTGCCAAAACAGCTCTGACCTGTAAGGGATGTCCTGTGGTGTCTGGCACCAGGACATTGGCAGCGGATCCTTTGGGTCCTGGGGGTTGTGGGGTGGGGCTCCCATAGATCTGACTTGTTGTGGCACATCCCACAGATGCTCAGCCAGATTGGGATCTTGACAGTCACGTCAAGTTTTTGTTGTGTTGTGGTGGGCGCCTTGTCCTGCTGGAGGAGGCCCCTGTCGTCAGGGATTGCTGTTGCCATGGAGGGGTGTGCAACAATGTTTAGGTGTTGTATGTGTCAGAATAGGATGTAAATGAATCCAAGTCTAGCTACAGAAGATCCTATTGTGATGAGATGTGTGGTGCTATTCGCTTCACCTATAAATTGTCTCTGTGTTGTGGTTGATTGGCTTATCCCAACTGCTGCGAATCACCCATTCTACTTCATCCCCAAAGGTTTTCTATTGCATTAAAATCTGGTGACTGTGGAGGCCATTAAAGTACACAGAACTAATTGTCATGTTCATGAAGCCAATTTGAGATGTTCTGCTTTGAGACATGGTGCATAATCAAGCTCAAAGTAGCCATTTGAAGACGGTTAAATTGTGGCCATAAAGGGATGCACATAGTCAGCAGCAATACTCAGATAAACTGTGGCATTCACAGGTAGTTGGATTAAGGTGCTCAGCATGTTCCAAAAAACCCCCAAAAAACATTCCACACACTATTACACCACCAGCAGCCTGGACTGTTGACACAAAGCGGGTTGGGTACATGGATTCACACTGTCGATGCCAGGTAGTGAACCTACCATCTGTGTGCCTCGGCAGAAATTAAGATTCACGTTTTTTCCAGTCTTCACCTGCCCAGTTTTGTTGAGCCTGAGCCCACTGCAGTCTTAGATTTCTGTTCTTGGCTGACAGGAGTGGAACCTGACATATTCTTCTGCTGTTGTAGCCCATCCACCTCGAGGTTCAACATGTTGTGCATTCTGATATGCTTTTCTGCTCACCACAGTTGTAAAGAGTGGTTATCTTAACGTCAACTCCAGCCAATCAGGCCATTCTCCTCTGACCGCTTTCATCAACAGGGCATTTCCATTCACATTTTTTCCCCCCCGGAAATACTCAAACCAGCCAGTCTGGCACCAGCAATCAGTCAGTCACTGAGATCACATTTTCCCCATTCTGACGTTTGTTATAAACATTAATGACATGTATCTGCACAGTAATACATATATGTAATAACATATATGTATTAAATTCACATTATATGGAACTAAATTTGAATTATTAATGCATTAATAATTATTAATAATAATTTACTGTTAGAAATACACGTTTTAATCCATCTTATAGTTGTTTAGTGATGTCAAGAAAGAAAAATAATAATAATTTCTGTTGTGGTAGAAAGTAAATAACCCGCGAGAGTTTACGTTTCCGGTTCACATGTACAAGAGAAGATGAAGAATCGAGCGGGTAACGTAGAAGAGCACAGACTCCGACGTGTGGGAGAGTGGCAGTGTTGATCGTGTTTTTTACCTTGATTGTATGATGGCTCGTCGGTCATCCTGCTCTTGAACGAGTGAGTTTGGGACTGTTTGCGGCAGACACAACGTGTGTTTATCTCTACTGTGAAGAAGCTAGCCGAGTTAGCTTAGCTGCCGCCATCGCTGGAGAGAAGTCGCCCGCATTCCTCGCGTTCCTGCCGGTACGGACATCGGGAGTGGACCGCCGACCCGTGGAGGCTTCAGCGGATGTTACCGGTGTGTGCCATGTGCGGAGGAAGGACGCTTCCCGCTGTTGCTGCATTGAATCGCGCTACACATCGCTGCTGTGATGCTTCAGACCGAGAGACAAGAGCAGTAGGAGCTGTTTCAACGCCCAATGCGCAGGTACTGTTCCCATTTATTCATGAGATTTAACCTTTAAAGCACGGCAACAAACGTAAAGTGCAGGCTTGCTAAAATAACGATTCAAAACAAAGCGTGCACTCAGATTAGCTAAAGAGAACTATTACCTGATTATTTTATTTTTATTTTTTGTGTGTGTTTCATTAACAAGATTTTCCCATTTTATGCAATCTTTTAATGCAATTCCTGAAATTGAGATATAACAATAATAACACATATAACATGACAGTAATAACACACCCATGTGTGTGTTATTACAGGGTTATTAAGGTTCCCTAGACCGTTTATTTACTTGGAGATTTCTCTTTCACCATATGATAACTGATATAGTTACACAATAAGAGATTGAACTTCTAACAAGCTGATGGTGAAAGGGTTTCTCTCTCTCACACACACACACACACACGTATATAATGCATTGCACTGCTGCCATATGATTGGCTGGTTGAACTATTGCATGAATAGAGAAAGAGGTGCACAGGTGTTCCTAATAAGGTACCTGGTGAGTGCATATGTACACACGCTCACACAGTAATGTATATGTCAATACCCTCAACTCCAATAATGCTTCTAGTTGTGTAGTGCCAAATAAAGCCCGACTAATATTGAAGTCTTTATGCATGACTTTACAGAGGAGAGAAAATAGAGGAACTGAAGTTAGGGACTGTCGCAAAAGTGCATGCTTATGGACCTGGGGAGTGTTTCTAATTTTAAGTGAAGCTGACTAGTAAGTTTCTTACAATGTCTTGTACAAGTCACACCCACACAGATATAATCACAGAATGTGCATACATATCCAAATATTTTTGTTACGCTTGGCAGTTTTACTGCTAAGAATGATGTTGTTTTACTCAGTCCATTGTCCGCCCTGTTTTGCTTCCAGATTTATCAGTTGCTTTCCATGTAACCCAGTCAACTTTAAGTTCATCATGCAAAACAACAATAATTGTTTATTATCGTTATTATGACAAATGTGATTGCACTTTTTGGATCGCCATGAATCTTCAAGAATGTAAATTTAGGTGTGAAAGAACCTCAGACTGCTGAGGTCTCACATCAGTGTCTGCTGGAATTATTTGCACAGAGCAAGGACTGTGTGTTTGTCCCCCATTTTCAATAGTTTTTTTTTTCATGCTTCATAACCTGTAGTTACACCAGGAGTAACTATTACAGTGACCAGTAACTCTTTCAATATGCATATCACATGCAAGCTTCTGCAAGAGAGGACAGGTTAGTCACTGCATGCAAAAAGGGAGGGTTTGTAACAGCATGTGAACATTGTGACAAGTCATCCAACCTAAATGAGCACACGTGTTGTTCGTCCCTACCCTCAGATACAACCAACAGGTGCTTGCCTGTGGCAGGCATACCAGGCCTGGTGCAATAATACAACCCGCCAGCATGTATCAGTGACAGACATACTGGAACTTAATTATCATAGAAATAATAATAAACATGCAGTTAAGGTTGTGGAATGATCATGGTTTGGTTAGGTTTAGGCAACTTGATACTACTTGATAAAGTAGAGGAAAAGTTTGGTTTGGGTTAAATTGAATACTTTTTAAGGTTAGAAGATCTTCATCATCATAGTTACAATAATAACCACAGGGTTAAGGCTATGGAACAGTCATGGATGGAGGAAACATCATTGACTGTTGACACACAGGGAATAAAACAGCGGTCTCCTGTGTTTAAGTCCACTTTTTTTTTTGTCAACCCATCCATCCACCCCAGCGTCCTCCTGCCACTGCTAGAGTTCGCCTGACAATAAAACTATAATAAGCTGTTTGCACAGACAACCTATGGGGTCAGGGTTTTTTTTTTTTTTTAAATAGGAGGACAGTCTTGAATGTTGTATTAAGATTACAGGCTTTCAAAAATCCAAACCTTTGCTGTAACAAAAGCATAGAACAAATAAGGGAGTGCACCAGGGAGAGAGAGAGAGAGAGAGAGAGAGAGAGAGAGAGAGAGAGGCTAGAAAGTCAGTTTTGGGAGACTGTAAGTCTGTAAACAATGAACAGCCCTATCAAATCCTGCAGTAACAGTGTTATTGACAGTAAAATTTTCTCTTATTGCCTCTTTAATTTTGCACAAGTTATGTGATTGTTTGCGAACCTTATACTCTCATGTAGTGGCATCGATTGCAGGTTGTCTACCCAAATCTCACAACAAAGGGAAAAGACATAATTTCTTTCTTATTGTTTGCTCCTTGCTCTCATGCATCTGACAGCTGGCATTTTGTCATTGATGCTAACAGCTTTACCTGAGGCAAACACTAATCACATCTCTATAGAGACAACAATGGAGCAGGGCTTTCATAGCTCCAAGGACTTCCTCTCTCTCATAGCCAAGGCCGGCAGGTAAACACTCCTGTCGGAGAAATGCGATGGACTGCGTGGCAGGGAGGGGGGTGGGGTGCGGGTGAGCGTGTGGGGTGGTAAGCTGAGCTATGCATTCAACCTTTCAAAAGGAATAAAACTTTACACAAAGCGTTCCCGAGCAACAACTTTCTGGCATTTAGTGAGTAACTCTCTCCCTGGCTTTGTGTCAGCTGCTGAATAACCTTGTGCCACATGGAGAGTTCAGCCAAAGCAAACGCATTTAGAGAGTGGGAAGGGGTGTGGGGTGAGCACTTAAAACACAGAAAAAGGAAAACTTTCAGAGTTTTCTTCTTTTTTGGTGCGCAGCTACAGCTGTGGTCAGGCGGGGAAAGACAAATGACGCTTTCCTTCGCTTTGTAGATACAGACATACTGACCTTTAATAATAATTGAAGTGAGAGTGGACAGAGGTGGGCAAAGTTTATGAGTTAATGTACATAATTGATTAGAAGTAATTTTCTTTTTCAGTATTGAGTGGCCTCTAACAGACAGCAAAGAGCATGCCTTCGTCTACATCCTTACTAGTAGCTCTGTGAGGCTGTATTTAAGTGCAGTGATGCTAATCTCGGCATGCTAGCGGGTTTATAATGTTAATGTTAACTTCCTGTGTCCACCATAGTCGGCATCTTAGTTTAGTGTGTTAGTTACTATACTTAGATTTGCTAACACCGTGCACCTGAGGCTGATGCGGATGCATTCATTTGGCGGTGCTATGAGGATCACCAAAGTCAGAAGGACTCAGCATCAGGGAGCTCCTGGAAATTTTTGTGAGAAACCATTTTACAGTTGTTTAGATATTTCAGTCTGGACCTATTCTGGACAATCTGGTTTCTTGTACACGTAGAAGAGGAAGATGTACCACATATATTTTCTGTAGCTTCAAAAGACCACACCAAGGGATGTGGCCATGATCATACAGATTGTGCCTCCATCAAAAATATTTCCTCGCGTCTCTTACATTTGATCATAAAATATTGAATTGTTCTATGAAAAATGTGCAGACCTCTGATTTCTTCTTACAAGGCTCTGTGCATCAGAATTATTCTTAAATTGGATGTAGCTTTCAGGCAATCAGTGGAATCAGCAGAAGGAAAATTGCAAAACAGCACTGAGAAATCAGCTCTGCCTCTGTGCGGCCGTCCACTGAATTAGAAAAGATGAAGGAGGAGCTCGGTGGCTGCCATTTTGACGGTGATGATGACAGCATCACGATGACATCAGCACTGCCGCGGACCACTTCCTCGGACAGTGCTGACTTGCAATTTTCAAGAAACAGCTGTACACAGTGTTGGGTCAGGTGCACAAAACTTCAGCCTTGCAGATGTTTTGAGTATGGAACGCACATTTGATACACACTTTACCAGACCTTAAAGATACAAACAGTGCATTTTGGTGAGCAGCACCATAGAGTGCATTTAATTCTTTCCCCTTTTTTTTTATTCAAGAGCACATATTATGTAATGTAAGAGCACTAATACATTATTTATTGTTGGGTGTGTACTTTAATTAATATTTGCTATCTTGTAGAAACAGATTGTTTTATTCCTTTTTTGTCAATTTTCAGTGAGCACTGTCCTTGTCAAATCTATTCTGGGTCTGACAAACTCAGAATCAACTGGGCAGACACGCTGTAGATGGACAGGTTAAAAAAAAGGTAGCTCAAAGAAAATAAGGCTAAAATTCTTCATGCTACAGAACGTTGTTTAAGTAACAGGCTCATTCTGTAAGACAGTAACATCTACACATTTTTAAAATTGTACAGTTGGCAGTTGCTTGTTACTTTATGCAGTATACACTATTCTAACATTGTCACCATTACACATGTGCAGTAATATTTTTGCTACAAGGCCACAAAGCAGACAGATAAGATGCAGGAAAGTGTGAAGAGGATATCAGATATGAAAAGAACGGCTTGGGGCTTGAAGGGGAGATGGAAGGAGGGGGGTCTGATGGTGAAGGACAGAAGTGGAAGTGAAGAGACAGAGAGGGGAAGATCTAAATCAAAGGCAGCTGAATACAGAGAGGATACAAGAGAGGAGAGATGGAGACTGGCAAAGGGCGGGGGTGGACAAAGGGAGAGGGGTGACTGGGAGAGGAAGGAGCTGCGGGGTTTATTAAGACGTCTGAGTCGTCTCTCTCCTGTTTATTACACCGATTAGAGTAACTGTCATACCCCCCCTCCTTATTTTTTGTGGATGGTGTGTGTGTGTGTGTGTGTGTGAAGGGGTGATAGAGAGAGAGGGATACTGTGTGTCTTTGAGGAAGAGAGAGAGAGAAGTGAGGCTAACGTGGACTATTTCCACTCCTTTCAAAGTTGAGTTTGAGGGGAGGCCTTCACTGGGAACTGAACCAGCTCCTGCTGATACTCACCACATCTGATGCTGCTGGGTGAAGACTTTCTTATCAGACCTGTCATGTTTCTGACAACAAAAAACAGAGAGCAAATACAGCCAGGTTGGGGGATACTGATTAGAAAAAAAAAGAACGTTGATGAAGTCAGCTGCTAAAGTAATAACTTGAGCACCAGTTAAATTAAAATTAAAGAGAACTGTAGACACACCAGAAGCCTGGCCATTATATTTAAGATTCTGAAATTTCAGTGAACTATTTATTTTGTTTGCTAGTGGAGTCTTTTTTTAATGGTTTGGTCTTTCAGACTAAAGGTTATTATTTTACCCCTGCCTCTCGCCCAATGGCAGAAGGCATTCCTCACCCCACCCCCCCACTTCTGCTGCAACCTTCAAAGGATGGATAAGCGGTATAGCAGATGGATGGATGGAGGTTAACCTACCTGTCCTTTCTCCTGTGCACTTACATTCTGGATAGTTATTATATTATTATCCTGATAAAATATTTAAAGAAAGTCTATTCTTAGGCATGTGAATCAACCTGCTCCACAATCAAAGCATGTTTGTCTAACTGCATGGCATCCAACTCATATCCCCACATGCTGACATTACTGCATTGTATTTTTGTGTGTAACCTCATGTCCAGGAAAAAAACATTCACAACTGGCGGTGAGAGAACCTTGTTCTGTTAAGGAAGATGTCTTCCACGATTTTTGTCTATAGTTTATAGCTTAATGGCTGAATCCATTAATAATATTGGTTGTTTGTTTCCATGAAATAAGAAACTAAACTACTAAAGAGAGTCACATTAGAACAGTGCAGAAAAGTGCAATATTGCAGTACAAAAATGCTAAAGATATCAATTTCAATTAAAAAGGCAACTGAAGAAGTGCAGTCAAGTCAATTGGCTTCTCTCTCACACATCATAATTATTGTCATTACTGCTTATGATCCTCCCGAGATCCACTTAATTCTGTATTATGTCTGTTATCATGTGGTTTCTCATTTATTCAAAAGTGTTGAATAATTTTTCTAAGCCATGCAAATATTATAAATGCTGTAAAAGTTATCGCTGTAGGAACAGTTTCGGATGTTATTTATGTTGATCGCAAGACATAAAATAAGTATTAAAATCTGGATGTGCACCTGCTTTGTAACGGATGTCTGCAGTTCAGACATCGGCACCTGATCCAGATCGCGAGCTGTATTGTCCCTGAAGATTGTCTGCTGCTGCTGTTGTCCATGTGCCACAGCATCACAGTTAACAGCAACAAAGCAGACAAAGTATACAAGTCTTAACAAGTTTCTCAGCTACTTTTAATGACAATCTCATACTGAAGTATAAATAGAATCAATTACCCAAGCATACCATCTCTGCTGCCATGGTTAAGGGGTTGACATGCACTGGAGACAACATTCTCTGCGCACCGACCATCAGCAACTTTTGTCACGCACCGTGTGATCACAAACGGACGCCATGGCAACACCGAAAATAACCCCCCGTTAACCAATCTGCAAATGTAAGGTGATTATCAGCAGCTGTTTGCCTGCCGACCACCCCACCATCTCTCCTCAGCACAGCTCACAGTTAAGCCCTGCGAACATCACTTCCCACTAATTAAGTTTGTTTATAAGGGATATTAAGTTTAGGAGGTGCGTAGGTGTAAGTAACCTTCACAAAGTACAGACGAGAGAAGGAGACAGAGGCATCCTGCTCACTATTGTGTGAAGTATGAACACTGATGTGGAATGAGACGATCTGTGTAAACAGTGGGGGAACCGAGAGCTATTTAAGCACATATACACCCACCAACAACGCCTACAGCACGCCTTACAGATCCACGGTGCGAGAGAGCAGTTTCATATAAATAAATCTGCGTGATGACATTTAATGAAGAAAGGCAGGGCAACTTTGTCTAGTGTTCTTGTTCTCTTGTTGGTGTTGGAAAGAGATATCTCATTAAAGGGTTTTGATTGATAAAATACGGTCAGTTAAATAGTAATAGACAATTGTTGTGTTTACAGGAATGTTAAACTTGGATTTGATCTGCTCAGTGGATCAAATTGTATGACCGTTTGTTTTAAAAGCTAGCAGTGATCCTGTGCAAACAAGATTTCAGACTTTCTTTTTGCATTTAAGAGTCTTTAATAACATTTTCAGTGTCCCTCAGCAATATGTTTATAATTTAAGTTAAATGTCCTAAGCTTCGATGATTTCTAATTTCAGAGTTGGGGGAGGGTTGTGTCCACCTAGCAGTCATGGTTGATTTCTGTCACTCTTTTTTTTTCTTTTTAGGTCCATGGGTTTGTACATTTAACTTTTTTAATCAATGAAAAGAACCAGCTATTTTCTAACACAGTTGAATCACCAGCACATCTTTTTTGCTGATGATTCATGTTTCATGTACTTTCAGGACAAAGATGTAGAAAATGAATCATATAAGCTTAACACCTGAAATATGCTCTCCTGCAGTGCAGCTACAGTTTGGTTGAGGTTGACATTCAATATTTTGACATTTTCCCCCAAAAGTACCACTACCACTACGAGATATTAAAATTGTACATGAAAAAACGAGAAAATCCCCCCCATGTTCCATCTGCTACAAATGCTCACCAACTTGTAAACTAGCAGCCTCTTGTCAAACTTTGTTGGTATTCACTCATCTAATTGGTAGGAGACTTGGCTGAGGGGAGCACAGAGCTGGAGTCACAACGCTCACTAAACAACACCACCTGCATCTCAAATGTTTCCAGTGGCCTCCCATCATGGGGGAAGACAGCAGACGTTCCCTTTAGTACCACGATCACGCCACTTTCTCACTCATCTTAATTTAGACCACTTAGAGACTCACTTAGTCATCTTGCCCTCCCATCATCTCTGCATTAGAGAGAGCTTGAGACTGAGGGAAGTTATGTTCTCAGGCTGGATTGTAAACGAGTGTCACTGATGAGAAGCTGATGTACTGGTGCTGAGGTCTCTGCTGCAATTGTGTGCGCGCGTTTGTGTGTGTATGTGTGCTGCATATGTGCATGTGTGTTCCTATAGTTTCCAGATGATGCTAATTTTTGGGGCCTTAAAAAAAAAGAGGATAGAGGAAAGTTGTGTAAGACAGTAATAATAATAATATAAAATAACAATAATTTGATGCTGCTTCTTTCAGTAGAGGCTAATTTTCGGCTGGGATCTTGGCTTACAGACACAATTAGAGTTATAATTACAGACGCCAGCAGCAACATGGTAGACAGAAATGTGTTGAGGGGAAGAGAAGGGGAAAATGGAGGGAGGAAAAAACTAAATAAATGCCAAGGAAACTAAACTGAACTGATGTCCTTTAACAGCATCATGCCATGTGATGTGACTCCCACATGTTGCTGTGACTGTGCAGGTTGTGTGTGAGTGTGTCTGTCTGAAAGAAATCATTATAAACTAACAGCACTTTACAGCGCCATACACCCAATGGATAGAACCTGTTTCTGCTGGATTCTTTGTAGGCTACTGGTCTCTGAGGCTTTATACAAAATGTTACATAGATGTCTCCTATCTACTTAAAGGAGGGAAAAGGAATCTTTAAAAGCTTCAGGGAGGGGAGGGGCCACATACTACTGTACATGTATCAGCTGCAGTTTTTATTGTTTTTTGTGTATTTAATTGCATCTCTGTTTTTATCAAGACCACTGTTGATCACTGTAATCATGTTTTGTGTAATATGAGTGAAGATGTTAAATTTAGCAGATATGCCTCACCAAAATCAAACAAGAAACAAATTATGTAATTAATTATTGATCAAGTATTAATTTGAAATGCAACATTTCAGCCACCATTGCCTTCCTCTACCCCGTTTCCCTGATGATGTCTTTATCAGTTATTTGCTTGTTGGGTTTGTATGCTGGCTGCAGGCTATGCTTTCCAGGTCTGTTACAGAAATGTTGATGTACATATTCATTCGATTATAAATAAATTAATATCCTCAACATTTTCTTTAGCACTGAGGGTAGTGAACTTTAAGAATCTCATAAGACTTGCAAATATTTACTCTAAGGTGCAGCTTTGGATTTAGATTTTAGAAACCACTCCTCTAAGATTGTTATGAGGAAAAGGGACACTGCACAGTATAAATGGTCACACTGTGAATTCAGAATACTGTACATTTGCAAATGTAAAAAATGGCAGGATACACACATAGCGACATATTGGTTAAGGGTAGGAAAGACAATTGTACAAAAACTAAAAATGTGTGAGGAGTGAGTGTTGTCAGTGAACAAATAATATATTAATTGTATCTATGTAAGACATGCTGCGGGGAGCAGGTAATTAGATGCCCTGGAGAAAGGACACAGCAAGTGTAATTCTCATTTAGACTCTGTTGAATAAACTAAAGGCAGTGTGTCAGGTCTAAGGTCAGCGGCAGCCCACTCTGACTCACTTACAACCAAATCAGCTCCAGAGAGATGACATAAATTAGAAGGATTTCTGATTCTACCACTCAGGTATTTCAGTCTCCTTGAGGAGCCATTTATCAGTCACACTGCTAAAGTCGGCTCAACATTAATTGTTATCAGTGTAATCCTTAATACTCATGAAAACTTTTTCATGATGCTGTGTACTTGCTCATATAGAGGTATACAGTGAAGCACAAAAATGGCTTGAATTTTACCCAAGTTTTGAGTCCTAATCAATCAAAGTTCGCCTGAAACTTTACATTTACAGACATGAGGCAAAGATACTGCATGAGGTGAAAGAAACAGGTACATTCTGGTAATATCAGCCAATATTCTAGCTCAGGGCCAATGGTTACAGCAGAGCAAATAAGGAGGAAGAAACAAATAAACAAAGAAAATCAGAGACAAAAGTAAAGAAATCAGCTGAGTACTAAACAAAGTTTCCTCCCTGTCCTGTATGGATATGTTGAACAGGCAGCCAGGACTTCCTGGCCAATCTTGGAACAAGAAGATATACTATATGTACATGAAAGAACATGTAATAAACATAGCATACTGTAGCATTTACTGAAACATTCTATAGAAAGTACAGTCACAATTATACAATATAGTAAGGTTGAAAATGTTATTGTATACAAGGCTGCTTGTTAAATCATAATATCTACTTTTCTATTTCTACATGTGTTAAATACATAAGATGTAAATTATGGGTGTGGAGTAATGAAAAACATTCCCTACACTGTTGCTAAATACTACATGTTTTGTGATACAAGGTATTCTACCTTGTATTCTAGGTATGCTACCAGTACGTTGTACTGACTGTTACAGTGTTGAATGGTGTTGGACGTCACCATGGCAAAGCTTTTAGCTGGTGCCCTTTGTGGCAGCAATCCCCTGTGCGAATGCAGTGGTTTCCTTGAGATAAATGAGGCTGTGTTATGTAAAGCAATGTTAGTCTAAATGCGGCTGCAACCAGCACTTGACATGAAAGGTGGAGATTAGTTCAGTGAGATTATTCCAGCGTTCTGGCTGTTTGAATGTACTGTAGGCTCATAGCTGGGGGTAACTGGGACTGAAGAAGAAAGTGGGTTTCAGTTGTGTTAAAGTGACCCAGACCTGAAGAAGGAGAAAAACTAAATCCAACTCCTGAGTGTGGTCTAGCAGGAGAGCAAACACAACACACACCAGTGCTCATGTCCACGCACTCTCTCTCTCACACACACACACACACACTTACAGATCATTCACATTAAAAAAAAAAAAAAAACCACATACACACGCCCACACATCTCCAAACATGCAGTCAAATCAGTTTAAGCTAAGTATCAGCCTACTGAGTTAGTGTATTTTGATATCAATTATTTTCCTTACTTCATTTACCCCTTATCAGGAACTTAAGCATGTTTTCATTAACCTTGTGCTCTAACTGTTAATCATAGCCATATGGTCCTTCACTTTGACAACACCTCCGGGACGTGGTGCATATGTCGAACTCTGATTTCTATCTACAGGCCAACCTCTGAACCCACTCCTGAACTCAGAAATAAATCTATAATTAGGATTAACTGTTGGTTTATTCTTGTAAAAGGACCTGACTAAGTGAGTATAATCATATAAAAGGAGGAGATGTTGGGTGAATGCTGAAACATAACAGGTGACTTTGTGGGTATGTGAGGGCAGGGATGGAATGCAGTAAACAAAGACTGTCCTGTGAAATCCCATTTTGGTGTGACCGGGCTTCAGCTAGAGCGACTACAGTGAATCAGTGGTGCAGATGAGGATAACAATCAGTCAATCAAGCCATGGCCATGCTCTATAAAATCAATAAGTCACAGGCAGATAGGCAGGCGTGAGGAAACAGGGCCACAGAGCGCTGAGCCCCTCATACTCCGTCCTCATTACGTGGATCAGTAAGTGTGCATTTCCCGCGTAATGCTGCCTGATTATCAACAGGCAAAAAAAGAAGCAGAAAGAACCATTTTGCTCAGTTCACATCTTCCTATAAATGTATCTGGGTTTTTACACTGGGTTTTGTAGATTTGTATGTGTGTTAACTGAACAGCAGTGTCTTTCGAGGGTCAGTTTACTCAAATAACAAAACACTGAAGAAAAACTGATTTTTTTCTTACTCCCACTGATGGTATCTATCCTATGCAAATAGGATGTTTTTTTTAGATATCTGTCTCTGAGATTTCTTCTTCTACTTTAATAACATGGTGGTGAATACTACTACTACTGCCACAACAACTACTACTACTCTGTGTAGGTTCTTAGTCATCCAGGTCATGGTAGTCTTAAGTGCTACAGTTGAAGGCAACTGGATTTCATTTGGGTTTCTTGAAGACATTTCACTTCTCATCCAAAAGGCTTCCTCAGTCATAGGTATCTAAGCTCCTGGAGGTGGTCCTCAGAATCGTTATGTGGGTCGTTAAGGTCACATGAGCCCAGGTGAGACTCGTTGGTGGGTCGTTGCTCCAACCTGATGTGAGTCGTAAGGCTCACATGGCTCAAGGTGTGAATAGAAGTCGCCTGGGTAAGGATCTTAAGACTTAAGTGATAGTTGGTGTCGTAGGCCACCAATTCTGTTCAAAGATGGTTGTTCCTCTTACTTCTCTCAAACCACCTGTCTTCTCTATCCAAAATATGAACATTATTGTCCTCAAGTGTGTCCCTTCTCCGTTAGATGAACTGCTGAGTCTTGTCCTGATGAGCTGGCTCTTCTGTGTTCGGCCATGGTTGTTTGGTCTCTCCTATGTATATGTCTGAGCACTCCTCACTGAATTGCACAACTCAACTCTAGCACAGACTACTACTACTACTAATAAAATAATAATAATAATAACAATAATAATAATAATAATATAAAGATAACAATAATTATTTGCACCTTTTAAATTAATGCTACAAAGTATTTCATGATAAAAATATAATAAAGTTGAATAAAGCTAAGATAAAATAAAATCATTTAAACACTTACAACAAAGACCATCAGTAAAGAAACATCCCTGAGATAAAAATGAATTTAAAGAAGAGATTTAAAAGAGGATGCTGAGAGTTCCACAGCTGAGGAGCCTGGACCCTGCCAAAGGCCCCATCACAATGAGTAACAATCTCAAACAGCCAGCAGGTGGGAGCTCATGGGGAGTTTGCAGATCACAGATATAGGCAGGAGCCTGATCGTTCAAGGTTTAAAAACAAGCCGTAAAAATCTTAAGATCAGTCATAAAACTGACACGACTGAAAAAAAGGATTGGTGTGATGTTCTAATTTCTCTTGTACAATTGACATGAAACAGTTGCCATTTTTGGATGTTTCTTCTGCTAATACCAGAATAAAGTGCATGCATATTTCAGAGGTAAAGTCAGGGGGAGATAAAAGCATGGTCCTGTGGTAGATCTGAAAATTAAAAGAATGTCCTGATCTTGGTTAACAGTAGGATTGCACCCTGTTACTAAGCTGACCATCAAAAAACAACAAAAAATACACCTAGGTTATGGGCCTCTTATTATTAGATAACAAAACCAGACTAGATGAGAGTGTGTAAATGCTGCTAGAATAATCTGACACCAATTTCTTAATTTCAGCAAGGCAGGACATAATAAAAGATACATTACTGCTAGCAGGTTTTATTGGGACATACAGTTGTGTATCATCCAACACCAGTGAAAGTTGGTATTATGTCTACACAGGATTTGCCCCAAGGGAAGCATATACTATATATTATAAATAAAAGGCAATCCACAATTGATAACTGGGGAACCCCACAAAGGGGAGAGAAAAGACATCTCAGAGCTTATAAATGATCTGTTGGACAGATAAGAAATGATCCAATCCACACCTGATTAAGATGCAGCAGTCAGGTAGATCAAGACTGAGCTGGATAATCTTCATTTAAAGTCCACTTACTAGTCTTTTATTTCCAATGGTTTCAACAGCATTTCACAGTCTTCATCAGGGGAAGGATTTAAGTTGGTCAACCTGGGAATGGCTCACTTGTCTTCATGTTATCTACTGTAATATGGAACCTCAGCTGTGTGAAAACAAGAGGTCATATGTAACCCTATTTCTTAAAAATTGTCTATTCAACTAAATGCAGCAGAAAATAGTTAATACTAAAACATATTTGACAGATGACATTTTCTATGACATAATGAGCATTTATGGTCAAATTACGTATTTGACGAGTTGCAAATATGTTGTTAAAAATAACTTTTTTGCCTAAATATCTGATCTTGCACTAATACAATACCAGTTTGTGGTGACTACAGCATTATTACTTCACAAAATCATCAGCTGGGAGTTCACTCACAGATACAGATAACTCAATATTGCACTGATGCTGCACTTGCTGCTGAATCAATGACAAACCCTGTGTAAGAGACTATATTGATTTGGAGTTACTGTAATGATGTTAACAGATGTAAATAGATCAATTTTTGACCGTGTGTAATGATGACACAATGATGAAACATTACTTAATAAATATGAGACTGCTGATCGCTGATCAGGATCTTCTAGTAACTGCTAGAAGTAAATAAATAAATAATCAAGGAAACTCTGTGAATAAGGAGTTTCGCACATTGATACACAGAACAGAGAAAACCTCTGTGAAACAGAGTAGGATATTAATTTGCCAATATGAACTGGAACTGGACATCTCAATCTGGTGAAGTTTTCAAGATCAAAACTGAAATATAACATATTTTGTACATAACAGCGTGTTAGTAGTGAGAAAAATTTAACTGCATGATTATACAATATATCATGCCAAGGTACAGGAAGGAGTTTACTGTGGCAGGTGTAACAGACCCTCACTGTCATGGACACAGTTAGCCTAGTTTAACATAAAGACTGGGGGGAAGCTAGCCTGGCTCTGTCAGTGATTGTAAAAATTTGGAGATCAAGTCAAACTGTAAATTTGTCCAGTACTACGGTTTATGACCAAATACTAGCAAAAATGAATGATCCCAACAAGTCCTCCAACATGAGCTACTTTATAGGTTATTTGGTCCTGTTTGTTAATGTTCTTTTAGGGGAAGCAGTGGCACTTTGTGGGTTATGACATTGTGTGGTGCTCCTTTTTTTCTTCAGTAAGAAATTACTACAAACCTTAGAGGCCTGTGGTTATGAAGCAACTCCTCTTCACCACCAGAAGAAAAATGGTCAGAAGCAGCACACTAAAGCTTCTAAAACAAATTCTCAAGTTCTCTTTGTAGCCAGAATTAAAAGGATAATTTTTCACCCGGCTTACAGTATGTAGGCTTGGGGTTGTCAGGGTGATCAGAGACGCCTGATGGGCCGGTGCAGGGAGAAGGAGGAGGAAGAGGAGGAGGCTGACTCAGCGGCTGTGTCTTGGCCATGGTCAGCCTGGTGGGCTGGACTGGAGGGTCGGAAAAGAATGCTATTCCGTGGCAATCTATCTTTGACTGATGGATCCCTTTCTGCTGACTTTCCAGAGGGGAGGAAGCCACATACATACAGTAAATAATACATAAGGTCCTGCCTTTCAAACATACACACACACTTGCATATTCTCAACAAATCCCAGGAGCATAACCAAACCAACTAGTATGTATTGTGTTTGTATCAAAGCCTGATATGTCTAATTCCTCTCCCATGGGACTGAATTGTTGTTGAAAAATCCCATCACTGCTGCATTGCATAACATGTTCTGTCATTACCATGAGCACATTGTAGTTTATTTGATTCAATCCAACATGCTCCATCCTGCTGCACAAAATACTCACTAAAGCAATAAATGTGGATTAATCTGACGCTGAAAATATTCCCCAACAAACCCACTATTCCCTCCTTGTTAAATGTTATGAGCCTTAAGATTTTCTTGAAACAGAATCCCATTTTTGATGCAATTCATTTATTTACTGTTCTTTTTTTCTGTGATTGCCATTAAATGTATTTCTATTCAGTGATATATATCACTATAGTAATTCTTATTGGTAGTGGCAGAATCTGCCACTTCCATGTTCACTCTCTTTACATCAGAGCAATATTAAGTTACTGGCAATGCAAATGGAACACTTGCCGCCGCCACTGCATGAAAGACACACACACACATGCACACACACAAGATCTGTGTGTGGAGATATGTTGGGGTTAGGATTGACAGATATGTTGAGGGCAGCTGGAGAGGCAGGGAGGCAGAGGCTTTAATCCTTCAGGACTGATGACGTGATGAGGAGCAGGTGAGTTGGTTGAGCTAGAGATCACACCCCCTCAATGCATATGTCAGTAGAACTTTAGTATTAAATGCATTTGCTGTTACCACTGGCAAATAAACTGCAAGTGATTTTTGTACACCATTAGCCAGATAGACCCCATAAATAACTGTCTTGATATACCTAGGTGTTTATGTTTAATCTTGAGCATCTCAGATTTCACTAATTAACAATTGAGTAAAACGTATAGGAATGATGACCCCAATTACTGAAGTAAGACCTAAGATGTAGAAAAAATGTTTCAGATGGTGCTTTAGTTTTTAAATCCGGATGCACCAACTCAAAACATGCAGCCTTTCAATCATGATTAGTCCATCTGTGCAACCTCAACAGTCATTTACATCTCTGTCAATAGAATAACTGAGGAAATGATATTTGGATTAATTGAACAATAGACATCATGCTGACACGAACATATTGCATTTGGATAATGTTGTGTACAAGCTGTTCTGACTCTCTGACATCATGTCATGCAGCAGTGGTGTCTCTAAAATCACTCCCTTACCCTCCTGACAGTGTGTGTGTTATAGACCCACAGCAAACTGTTTGAGTGTATTTATCTGCAATGTGTTTGAGGAAGGCTCAGCAGCAGGTTTCCAATGAAACAAAGCAGAGTGATGAATTAAGACTCAGTGGGATAGAGTGAACACAGCTGACAGACCGGTGATAAATGGCCTGCTGATGTTTGAATATTACACACATGATGAAATCCACACAATACACGCACATGCACACACATACGCACACAAACACGTCGATAAGGGTAGTCTGCATACAAAATGATATTTGTTTAAATACTTAAACTAAAAAAATGTCTAATGTCGTTTCATATAATTAAAACTTGAATGAACACACTCTAGGTAAATCCATACAGAATTTTTCATATTTTGGAAGTGAAACTGTGTATCAGATGTGAAGTGGTGTGTATATGCAGTGTTTACCCCACCTCTGGGCAGGGGCATTTACCATACACCTACCTAAATATACCATATATATATGTGGCAGAAAATTATATTGTAGTATTCAAAGTAATCTATGCTGTTAAATATGCCCCGTGGAGTTTTCTTGTAAACAAATAAAGAGTCTGTTTATATTCAGTATTACTCAACAAAACACATTATGTATATCCTGTAGATCTAACAAACATGTTGAATGCCTTTCCTTCCTCATAAAACATTAGCAAAGCTGATTTTTCTGAGAGGTGTGAATCCTACATAGTTTACGTCCATGTTTACTTGCCAGCAGTCTTTTCCTTCCCTGCCTTTGCTGGCACATTGCTGTATCTTGGCATATTACTCCAACAAACATTTGATCAATAGTGTGGAATAGTGTAGAATCATTGGCAGAAATGTGATTCACGTCAACCGCATGCTCTTGGTGCACATTCAAACAAACAACAGAGGGACCCACTCATAAAAACACAGATCCATAGCACTACAAGTCATCAAAAACTCTACAGGGTGTCTTTAACTGTGAATGGGAAGTGTTTGTTCCCTGACTTTAGTCCTTAAGGCAGTGCCTCCTTCCAGTCAGTGTACTGTCCTGGGTGGGGAGCAATACTGCAACAAAGGCCCCATCCCTTCTTGTTGTTCCATAACCCGTGAGTTGTGGATGAGTATGGAATGGATGTGTATAGTTATAACACTACTTGCTAACTAACTATGCAAAGTACAAGGATTTAATTCTTTCCCAGTTGTTGGTCAATGCCATTTCGACCACCATTACTCTACAAGTGTAGGAATTTCAAGCTTTTTTTTTTTTGTCCTCTGTACTTTGTGAAAGTCTGTGAAAATGTCAGTCATGGATCATAAATGGTTATTACACATGAAAGATTTGTGTTTATGTCACTGCTTTTCTCATTGGTTTGAAAATTTAGCAAGAGTTGAATCAAAATGTGAAGACAGTTGTTGGGTTATTACTTGCGTTGACAGGCAACTGACAAACTAATTTGACCAAACCACACCCGCACCGACCTTAAGATTAGTTGATTGAAGTAATCAAATAAACTTAATGAAAGTTTTCAATGAGCATTACGTACAGATTTGAAGTAGATCTGAATGGTTCCATTTTAACATTTTCACTCTTTACTCCCTTACATATATTTGACAGTTAACCATAACAAAACAGAATAGAATATGATGCATTGCTAAACTACCCCCAATAGTTTTTCTACTTAAATAAGGTATCATAAAGCAGTACAAGTCTGTCTACTTGTTGTTGGACATGAAAGTATCCTTCATGAATTGCTGTGAGTTTGATTTGAGAGGAAGAAGTCTGGCGCCGTTGCCTCATGGTCTAACAGTTTCTTAATGACTTCATTTGCTCACAGATACTTCTGAAGACAAGTTGGATGCTTCAACTTGATGTGACATTTCAAATTTGTTGTGACTGATGCTCTGATTTGTTTGTTTCAGATCTGGCAGGCTGAATTAGCATAAAAATGTGAGATTTTTTCCATTGGAATCTGTGCTGATTTGCTCAAAAAAGTCCTTCAAATGTTCATACGACCTGGCTTCAGCAGTGGCATTGTGTTTGAATTGCCAGTACTAGCCATGCTGGATATGTGCTGGGTGCCATAAATCCTTGGGCACTGCCGTAAATTAATTGTAACGTTGTGAATGCAAGACTTTTAACATGTAATTGAGTATTTTCTAATGTTATACTAAACTTTACTGAGCAAACTCAATTGCTCAGAAAGGCATACACAAAGTTTTCATGGATATTTGGAGAGAGAGCACTTTTGGAGGTGAAAGTGAAGTTCCCAAACATCACAAAGTGACAGCCACTCTTTTCTATCCACTCGCCCGTTTGAAGAAGCTCTCAGAGACAAAAACATGTGTCACTGTCAACTCACTTACTGTCTTCCCATCAGAGTTCCCTCTGGTTTTTTGGTCTACGAGTGAACCAAATAAATGTTCTCTACAGATAATGCTTGACTTAAAAGTAAGAAAAACAACCCAAATTTATGCCTTGGATTGTTTGGGCAGTAGTGGTAAAAATACAGTCTGCTGTACAGCTGATCTAACCTTGACCATCCATCCATCTAACTGTATTCTTCATACTGCCCTTAAAGGTTAAACTGAGTAAAAACTGGCATAGTACTAGAAATGATTGAAAATTTGCAGACACATTCAATAACATCACACAGTATCAGTCCAAAATTCCTTGCAGAAATAATGATTACTTTATAAAAGGAAGGTATGTGGGACTGTATGTGTATTTTGTTAGTAGCTCCTAAAAAATGTCATCTTTTCACAAGCCTTGGTCTGTTTGGTTCAAGGAAACTGAACTAACTGTAACTATGAGGCTTGACTCCAATATGCACACTCATTTGAAGAAATATAAAGCAAAAATGTTCCTGCTATCCACTCTGAAAATACAAATAAGAGCATTCCAAATAGACACACAACTGCTTTTTTTAATCATGGTATCACCAACAACTCAATACCAGCCACAAAACATAATTTTAGTTGATTGCTATATGTTTAAAGCTGCAATCCACACACCTTAGTTTTCTCTCGTATGTCACCTGGAATCTTAAATGCTGTCATTGCTGTCACAGTTTAATTTACATTTAAACTTCATTCTCTTACACTAATATTTCAGTTGCTTTTATGGTTCAGACGCATATTTGCAAGGGGTTCTTCATTTCAAAAACAGAAATGTATATACTGTACTTGTACCTTTTATTTGGTTAAAATTGGTCTTGACTGTGGTCAGTATAGATCCTGATGGATTAACATCTCAATTTTGTGCAGTGTATTCAGTTTTTCAGTTTATGTGTGCAAAGGAACATTTCCATTGCTCAAAATCAAGGTGCACTGAAAAAAGTCAACCTAAAATATCCACACAGGTGAGGCATTTCTCTTTCTGTAGTAGTACCTTGTTGGTCCTTGTTTTTATTACCCCATCCTTTCATAAAAAACCTACTGTCTTTGTTTCACCTCATCAGATGAATGTTCATCATATCCCTCATGCTGCAGATTAACTACAAGTGCCACAGTGGAAAAACTTTTCCCTCTATTGACTAAAGTTGGAAGCTGATCACTCTCTTCCGAGCCATTCTAAATAGGATGTAATAAATCTCCTCTTTTCCCTGAGATATGTACTTAAATGTCCTTGCTGATAAATGTAGGCCTTCATCCATGCCCAGATGCATTCCGTTAGAAAGATGAATAGTTGTGAGTGGTGGGAAAAGAGGTGGAGAGGTAGGGAGGAATGAATGGGGAGGCAAGGCAAGAAAAAGCCATTTTGTAATGTAGATGGGTTTGACAGAGTATCTCCTGGCTGGAACAGCTAACGGTGAATGAAATGCATCAAGAGATGTTACATTAACCTGAGATGCAAGAAGGGAATGGGAGAAGGGGGAGAAAGAAAAAGAAAGAGAGAAATCCATTTCGGTGTCCATCTGTCTTGTTTTGTCTTCATATGGCATCTTGGCTTGGTTTCTCTTATTCTGTCGGGGCTCACTCTCACCTTTTTCCCCTTTTCTCTTGACTCTTTCTCCATCTCTCACTATCCTGATTCCTCTACTCTTACATCCTCTCCTCTATTTTACACCTACTCTTACCTCTGTCAGCTCCCCACTCAAACACCTGCTCTCTGGTTTTCTTCTCCACCTTATTTCCATATCTTTTTCTCTAGCCTTTCCTTGTCTCCTCTCCTTCTTTCTCCTTCTAATTTGCTCTCATTTCCACATTCTCTTGTCTCTTTCTCTGTGTTTTATTCCATTTAACCTCTGTTCTTTAGCATTCTCTTCACTAGCATGAGTGTCACAGGGATGTAATCAAAGCCTACAGATTCCCATGTTCAACTACTCAGCCATTTTCTATATATATTTGACCTATAACACATTTGAAACAAGGAAATCTGACAGAAAATGACAGACATATATTTGTAACAATTAAATACACTCAGTCAACTCAGCTATGGCTTAAGACTTGTTTGAGGAAGTGGTTGCTCAACTTAGGTATAGAATTAAGCCAGCAAAAGAGAGCTGGGTCGACTCACTGACACACACAAACTGTGGTCGTTTTTGGCAGCCATATTGATTTTTGAAAACATTAACTCAGAACACATGGAAAGGTCTGAATTGTGGTTTTGTATACTGTTGTATCACTCAGTGTTTCATGGTCAATTAATGTTTTTTCCCCCATTTATTGACCTCTGAATAAAGATTACTGTGTTGCAGTATTTAAGGTACAGTGTTGAAGTGAAATCACCAGAGTGCAGCTGAGCTGTTGGGTCAAAACTCATGAGGACAGAGGGACTATTTGTACCTGTAACATCAACATTCTTGCTGACATCAACAGCTCAGCTGCGCTGTGGTCAAGTCAGACGTTGACTGAAATGTACTGATAAATCTGTACATTTAAGAGTTCACAGGCAGCGCTGTTGTTAAGCTGTCCAGTAAAACAGGTTTATTATGTGTTCAGCTTTATCTTCAGATAAACTACCAGCAAAAGAAAAAAAAAAATCCAATCATCCATCAGCTTTCTATAACACTTCTGGTGATGCAGTTCTATTTGCATGTGTTTTCCCTGTTTAAATATGTTTTGGTGTTTGTTGCATTCCTGGATTTGGAACATGTTTAATGTTTGTGCTTTCTCTCTTGTACGTGCTTTGTCCTATGGGGCCACCATCCAGTATGATAAACATTTTACAGAGAGCCAGACCAATACACTGGCATTGCCAGTATTATTGCCAGTATTATTATCCACTATGAGACTCTAGGGCAAAACTAAGCTATGGGCACCTAATGACCAACTCTGTATAAAAGAAACTACTTTCTTATTATTCCAAAAAGTTCTTCCAAATGTGGTGACAAACATAATTGCTACCTGTATTACATTCAGAGGTTTTTTTTTTTGTTTGTTAAGTAAATAGGGTGTCACAGGGAGTCGCAGGGAAAGCTGGTGAAAGTTTGGGGTTTTGGTTAACTGTTAATAAACATGTTGTGTCTCAAGTCACTGGGAACCTTTTCTGTTTTAAGCCAGAATGCTGTGATGCTGTAGTCATTATAAGCAAACATTGTTTGCAAAATCTGATATTTTGGCAGAAATCAAGTTAAATACAGAGTCACTGAACATTTTACTGATACACTGACATTTTGTGCAACTTACAATTATGTACAGCAAATTAAGTTTTCCACACTAACATAATAGGGTCAGCTAGTTGAATATATCTGGCAGTTGAATATAAACATCATTTCTAGGAGACAGGGTTGTACACATTTGTTCCTCTGTTTTGTCCAGCATCCTAGGAACCATAAAACTACCCTGTCACAGGTTTGATATTAGTCAGTTAGTTTGTGATAAATTGCACCACAAGCTAAAAAAAAAAAAAAAAAAAACATAAACCAAAAGGACCATTGGGCATTTTGGGCACAATTTGCCAGTTGGTAATCCATCCCTATGACATTATGTCACTGATATGATATGATATTGGCCTCAAAAATGAGTCAGGCTTTCATTTTAGGTTATGACTCCACTTTTTATTTACCTTTATCTCTATTGCTGAGGAATTGTCCAATGTTTTCATGTGTTTAAATTTTGTATTGGTTTCTTTTCCCTTTCTTTTTCTCACTGAGATTATTAACACTTGTCAAGCCAGGTTAAAATTCTACATTTAAGGCACACTTAATTTCTCAAAGTGTATATGAGTTTTGGAAGAAACAAAAGACCTGAGAATACAAATACAGCTTTCTTTTTAAAAAAATGAAGCATAAACCAGCACCTACTGGAACACATGTCCACCCCCAACACCAACACACACACAGAGCATGCTTCTTGTTGTGTTGTTGCCTCAGAGACTGCAGCAGCTGTCAGTGTGTTAGTGTGTGAGATAAAACCAGGAGGCTCAGTGATACAGCAGGGATCTGAAGTGCCAATTAATTAGGATGAAGGAAAAGAGTGTGTGAGCACACTGGAAACCCACCGCATCAGCACAGATGTGGAAAGCAATGTTTCTTAAAAGTGTGGGCTGGGACCAACAGTAGAAATAAAAGTATTTCTGTAATGATCCTCCAGGGGTCAAAGTCTGCATTTGTCATCGAGGTCTGTGGCTAAAATACTCACATAAAACCCACAGGGAAAATCAAACTCCTAATCCTTACACATCCTTTGCTGTAACTGAAAATTCTGACAGCACCTGATAATTTAACAGACCTTAATGAGCAAAGCTTTACCTGTACCAGCCACATTAGTAACAGTAATTACACTAATACTTGTAATCACGAACTTAGTGGCAAAGAAGCCTATGACTTTCCTGGTCTACATTTGCTGTAATTTGGAACTACTGTTCAGCTCCACATTTAAATTCTTCAGCCTTTTAATGCTGCAGAAATATGCAGCATTAAACTGTGTTAACCAGTACAGCCTGCCTCCAAGGCTTTGGCAATATATTTGCCAAGCTTAATTTGAAAAATACCTACGAGGAAGGGAATAAGACTTGAGTGGAGAAGCAGACTATTTGTGTTTCACCTGCTCGCAGCGCTCATTTATGCAGAACAAATCCAGTGAGGGGAGTTTTAGCCTGAGCCCGTCCAAAACACAGAAGAGAACGCTTTAAAAGGCATTACCACAGTTTTGTTCCCAAAGTCTACATTTTTTATTTTTCTTTGGTTTCTCATTTTTGTAGTTTTAGTTTTACATTAGTGAAATTTGAACTGGGTATGAATACCTCATGAGTCAAGGTTTCATATTTGCAATTGAGGCCTTGTCTTTATGCTGGTGGTAAACAAAGTTGTAGCCATGAGATGATATGACCTCATTTTGATCCGTAATGCATCTAATGCTGTAGAAATCACCACCATGGTTTAAGTGAGGTGTGGGCATCAACACTATTCTCTTTCATCTGTGTACACATAACACAACTCTACATCTTCAGAATGAATTTAGCGTGTATGCTAATCTTTTACATGTTCACATGACACATTTCAGATGATGTGTGACTTTCTTTTCATTTTATAAGGTGATTTTTGGCTTATTAAGAGGAGGTGGATGTTGGGTGAATGGATAGGCACTCTGTGAAGTTGAACAAAAGGAGCAGTAGGAGAGACCAGTAACCAGACATTTGGGATATTTGTAGCGGACCAGCGGGCAGTCATATCCAGGTGTTTTAGTGCCGTTAAACAACATCTTATTGTTTTAACTCAAACCACGGTCTTACTCTGACCCACCCCAGTGTTTTTGTGCCTAAACCTAACCAATTTAACCCAAACAACATGGAAAGGACTGACGTATGCATGTAATTTGAAAGTATAAAGTCGTGTCATTTAAGTGCAGATTAGGAGACTGGGTTGTTTTCTCAGACCTGACAAGCTACAGAAGACAATATACATTTTTTGTTGTTCAAAGGCTGTGTGGTGCTGACCATGACTTGTCAACTGATTGTCATTTGTAAAGTCAGCTGAGTGCCACTTTAAATTTTAAACCTAGGTTGTATTTATGCATTTTAACAATGACAAACTGAAATAAATTTGCAAGATGGGAGAAGCCTAGAGTAGCTGAGTGCAAGTTGGTGAGGAGGCATGTTTAATTACAAATCTATTTTGGGGAAGCGATATTTAGTATGACTTTGTAGTTTTTCACTTTGATTCAGGGCAACATGATGTAATTTCTTTGGGAGACTTTTCAAAATCCTGTTTGTCCTTTAGCAGTTTACACTTTCAGATTGATTGACCTGCTAAAATCTCAAAACACTGCCCTCTGACTGTTCAGGTACAATCCAGTTAAGAGTAGGTTGGAGGGATAACCTGTGCCTATACAGCTTTACAAACAGCAGTCAGTATTTAGTGGGCTGTTTTTACCCTGGATTTTGACTCTGAGGCTACATATAAGCTACCCTATACCTATTTTTTTCTTAGACTACTATTGTTATTGAGGACATGGATCATAAGGTGTTATTTGCTATATTATTGTTGGGTTTTTATTTTTTGCTTTGTACTGGTTTTCATAGAAGTGTGTGCATTTGTGTGTTGGAGGTTTGCATCAGCTTGATCTCAAACAAGACAACATTTTCCTGTCTGTGTAATCAGCCTCAGGTGGTGCAGACATACCCAAGATCCCTTCACCCCTGATACACACTCACACATCTACAGGCACACACACACACACACACACACACACACTGCACACACAAACAGCTCAGTCCAGAGCAGAGTAGCTTGGAGCAGTGCTGCAGCTTCCCCGGAGCAGCAGCCCAGTTCACAGTCAGGTTAATTGTGGGTGGTGAAGCGCTGGGCGGTGCGAAGCTAAGAGAGGAGTTTATTTGCAGATTAAATTACCAGTTAGAAAGCAGCAGAGGAGGACAGAGGTAAAGGGTGGAGGCACATACACACTGCTCCGGCCTTTTTTCTTTGATGGTGTAATAGACCAAGGAGACTTCCAGAAAACAGGTTGGAATATTTATAACAAAGGCGCAAAGTAAGGTTCAACTGATGTTGATAGCTAATGTTCACCAGTAACGTATGAAGAATATTCCTTAAAGGAGCACTCCAGATATTTCACACGTCAACATCAGGTCACTCATCATGGGGAGTACCACTCAGCCTGCAAAAATAACCCTGAAGATGTAACTGGGGTATCTCATCTTGTGCTTGGATGATTTCCAGGCAGGGGAGGTCAAACAATAAGATGCTATTAATTGCATTATGGGAAAAGTTGGATCCAGTTTTTTTGGAGCTTGACAAATACCAGGGAAAAGTCAGGATATTGCCCCCTTCTTCTTTAAAGGAATAGTTCAACATATGTCAGTCAGTTGTTTCTTGTATTCATACTCAAACCTAAATGTGGGAAGTTAGTGTTCATTATGACCAATAGTGTACCCATCTACCCAGTACTTTTCTGTGCAGGTACCATACCTGTCAATATCACTGTAACAACAGAACTATAAGACGCTGCACAGTCACTGCAGCCATTTATTTTAGAGGTGTTAATAGGGTAACCATGTCCCGACTCCAGGTTTGCACCTAGAAGGCTCACATTTTTTTCAAGCATGACTTCAGACAACACTCAGATGCCCATGTGTGTGCTGAAACAGGTTTTAGTTGCTGCCATTGTTAGTCCTGTCCAGCTGTAAGTGACGGGTGACAAAATCCAGAGGCCTCCTTCTGTGGAAAAATGCACCGGTTGGAGCTAAAATGAGACTTCAGCGGTTTGTATTAGACATATCAAGCTGTTATTTTAAGTGTCAGTCTTTTTTAGCGCCACACCGTCTTTGTGTTATTGCCGCTCCACCACAATCCCATCAGGGACACAAAAATGAAATACTACAAAGACTGTAATTACAGAAACCAAAAACTCTCGAAATGTGAGCTATGTTCACGTTTTAACATAGACTTCAAAAAATCAGAACCTCTCCTTTAAAGCACAGATGTGAGACATTAATCTTCTCATCTCATTGTTGAAAACCTAAAAAGCATGTGTCCCCACAGCACACATAAATCCAGAATTTGAAAGTCTTTGATGGAGACAAGCATTGAAATCAATTATTATGAGGACATTTACTTATTATCATTGTTTTCTATTCATAGGTTTCTATAATATTTTATGGATCATTGCTTGTCCCGATGTATGTATGTAATTGGTCAGTTAGTGAAGGTGTAACCATTTTGAGTACAGACATAATGTTTCATGTTGTAAGTGTAATTCCTGATGAATGCTGCCTTTGTCAAACTTATTGCTGACAGTGTGCAGGAGTTACCTCCTTTAACATGACTTAATTCTCCTACACACGTGTTTACCAGGTGTCCATTATGAAATATTCAATTGAAATGACAAGGCTAGGATTAACCTGCTGGGGGGTGTCTTGGGTGATCTCCATTCCTTACACCCTGGGTACAGTGCGTAGTGTGAGTTTTTTTCTTTGCAGGGATGTTATTTGCTCATCGGTTTGCTGTTATGGTAATTTGATTAAATACTTTAATGTGAGAATATGGAATACATAAGCATTGAACTAAAACAATTAGGGATCTGAGAGTAGATTTTGGACTGTGGACCTTCCTCAAGCAGGACAGGATTAGGTATTAAAGTGGGATCTATGTTAAGGTTCTAATCATTTAAAGCAACATTTCAACATTTGATTAAATTAGCACAAAGTAGTTGAAATACAATAAACCAGGCAGCTGCCCACTTGCCATTTGCAGACATTATTCTATGAATTCGTCTCACTTAGAACAAATGCCATTAAACAACCAGGACCAACAATGCGTTAGTCCATCCATCTCTTAATACTTAATGACTGCTCTACCCTGTCTGTTGATTCCCATTGAAGACAAGTCTTTAAACAATTTCTAGTAGTAGTAGTTTCTAGTAAGAGTTCAATTGCAAATGCTTTCCATTGTTCTTTTTAACAAATGCCGCTTAAATAGGAAATATTACTTCATTTGAATCAGTGGCAGTGTTCTAGTGAGTATTTGGGGCAGCAGGAATGTGTATGTGAGTGAAAATAAACTTCAGTATGTGTGGTCATGGTAATGATGACACGTTGCCACCCTGTGCGGCAGTGTGGGTCACTGATGTGTTCGGATGTTTGGATATCAGTGGAGATCAATGGCACAGACGAATTTGAGACACCAGGCTTTGGACACACACACAGCACTTGTTTAGCAGGATTCATTGTTAGTTTGGGTCTGCACATGCTATTTGTTAACAAGAACAAAAAACAGATTGTTACCAGCCTCATCCTTTAACAGCACCTACCTTAAGTCTCATAGGAAGCTAGCTCACCATCCCAGTAGGATCAAACTTTCTCTCTCTCTCTCTCTTTCTCTTCTGTCTCTTTCTTCTCCATTTTACTGTTCTTGAAAAAACAGAAGCTTGACCCAAAATGACAGGGAGCCAGTCTATAAAACAAGCAGTGGAAGCAGTGACTTTCATCTAAACAGGCCCAGCCCAGCGCCGCTCTCTTCTCTCTCCATTAGGTGTTCCAGTTAAATTTACACATGTGGGCTCACCGACACGAACACACACACACACACACGCACATAGAGCTCCACACAGCTGCTGCCAACAGGTCGAGGTGGGCGAGACGCTCGGTCCAATCATAAATGAATCAGTGTATTTTCTGTCCCTTGACTGCCTGTGACAGATTGAACCATTACGTGTAGATGAACACTGTCTGCTTTTCTTTTCTCTCTCTTCCTTTGCTTTTCCCATCTTTTATCTATTCTGCTCTGCTTTGTTTTGTTTTTTTTATTTCTACTGAAGTGTGAATTCATATCAGGCTTACTGCTGCAGGGCTGAATTTTGTTCTGTTCTGAAGCGCAGTATCCACAGCTCTGCTCACGTAGGACCGACAGAACCTGAGGAAGTCCACTGATTTGTAAAATAAAAACAAAAAAACTTTAACACTTGGGTTATTTCAATCCAGCACTCTGAGTCTGCCAGGTTTTTTTTTACTTTGTGCGCTGTTAAGACTCTAGTGTGAATTACCTGAAGCATTTCTGGTCTCATTTTCTTCATGTGATAAGAATTCAAATCAGTGTGGGAATCTACAGAATGTTAGAACTGCAACCTGGTCAAACTGTCACAAGTTCCTTTATCTTATAAATGTGAACAAGGTTTGTCAGCAGGGCTCTGTACAGACGTCTATGTACCCATCAATTTGTTGTGTCCTCTCTAGGTCCATACACTTACTGCACGTGCACTCCACAGGATACCAACTGTGTGGCCGGTTGTAATTGAGCTACTGCACACATCACTTGATTATGTCACATTCTGTCACAGAAAAACTCCCAAAGAGAGTGCAAATATGCAAGAGTGCATGAGCAAATGCAAAGGATTTTTACAAATTGATCTGCATCGTGGACTATGTATCCATGCATGAGAGACTAGAAACAGGACAGATAAACTGTCAGGTCTAAGGGTGGCTCAAGCCTGTACCACATTAAAGGTAGTGTAATAAATCCATATTATTCTGGCCTATCATGGCTGCAAAGCCCCGAGCAATGGCTTAGTTAGTTTGTGCTTTGTGACATCTTTCTTTTGACTGCAAGTGCTGATTTCAGTTTATTACATTCCCCATGTGCAAGTGCCATTCAAATACGGTTTTTGGGTAGTTCATTAATTATATGAGGTCTTTTTTATAATCCTGGTCCTATGTGAGGATGGCTGAGGAGTGTTTGGAGTTTTGATAATGAACTAGGAGCACACTCACCCAGAGGAAATAAAACAACAAAACCAGAAGACATTACATTTCACGCATAACTTTGTTTTGCTGTTTATTGTCTGAAAACTGGTTACATTCCAAAACTTAATGTATAACAGGTGAGATTTTACTGAGCTCACAAACATGGAGAAATTAACTCTGTATGCTGTATACAGTAGGGAAGCATTACTGACTGCTCTAAGATTGTGTGTGTCTAGTTACAGAAATATGAAAGTATGAAATCGACCGTTCCTTATATTTATGTGTAAAATAAACGGCTGGAATTGGGACACGATTAACCTAGTTTGGCAGAAGGACTGGAAAAAGAGGGAAACAGCTCACCTGTTTCAGACATCCAGCAGACTCAGAGCAACATTAACATTCATTTGGAGTTGTATTTGTGTCAGTCTGATAAACGTGAGTTCCAGTATTCACTCTCTTTTAGCTCGGTTTTTGGTCTCCATCAACCCCTCCAAAAATAGCTGCCTGTTGTCAGTCATAAATTACAGCTATATACATTTAATTACCAACAGTAAATACATTTTGTAGGAAACATAATTGCAGCCAGTTTACATTTTCCTTGAATGTATTGTGGAAATTTTAATTTACATAGCTGGCAAGCTGTATGTGTGTGTGTTGAACGAAATCTAGCCAATGATTGTGTTACCATCACAACGGAAATGGGAAAGGCAGTTTAGTAAAGTTGCAGAGCATAATTATTAGCATCTCTGTCAGATTACACATAGTCATCTGACATATTCTTGATATAAACATGTTGATTAGAGCAGCCTAAATAAATAATGGCAGTTATTTGAACTACTTTTGATTAACAACAGTCAGGTACAGTGTCTGTGTGTGTGTGTGTGTGTGAGAGAGACTTCCTGAAGTGAAAATTAGATGCTACATCTCAAGGGGCTATCCATTCAAAAAATCCCCTTGTTGTCACAATGAGGGGATCAGGGTTGGTTCCATAGTGCCGGGACAGAGACCGAAACCCTTCTGGCAGCATGTGTTATACCTGGAGATGCTGCACAAGTGAAGAGCGAATGGATAAACAGTTACTTAAAGAGGACCCGCATGCAGAAACTGTTTTTAACAAACAAGAAATGACCATTTTATACTTCTGCTTTTGTACAAGTTAAACAAACTTGATACAAACATGTTAAATGAGCTATATATAGACAGAACAGGGCTAGCTGTTTCCCCCTGATTCTATCCTCTCTTGACTGCAACCTGCGCTTAAAACAATGGCACTGATATCCATCTGAACATGTCAGAAAGACAGCAAATACTTTTATGCTTTGTTTATCCTCAACAGTAACAGATTTGTAATGAAAGTAAACTGGTAACAATCTGGTAAAAATGGAGGCCTCTGCTGTCTTTAAGAGCTGCCTCAGGGGAAGTACCAGGGTGTGTTTTGTATTATGAGGTGAGGAAGATCCCACATAAGCTCACCCCAGCCTGGGAGAGTCATTCCTCAACTTTCTCTATATGCATTTTGAAGGAACAAGAGTCCATTCTCAGTTTCTGTTTGCTGAAATTTCTTAAGCATATATTTAGCTGGATTATCCTAGTATTCCTAGTAGACATGACACATTTATGATTAGCGTGTAATCTGTACCCACAGGGTCATATTAACCTGCTATTGGTCACCCAGAGCAAAACAAAAATAAGATTGGTATTGGACTGTAATCAAATGTGCACAGCTTGGCCACATGCCAAAGAGTTGAAAGGTCACTTGACTCCACCTAAGTCCATACAGCAGCATCAATTCTGGAGACTTTCAAGAGGCAACTAAGATAAGGGTAGCTGAGTCAGCACCAGTTCGAACAAGTGTCCTCCCTGATTATCTTCTTACAGTATGAACAACATTAGCCTAATCAGCAAGGCTACGGATGTTTTCAGCTACCATCGTATATCATGCACCTCACACATTGTAGCGGCTTCCTGAGTAAATCTCACCTGCCCTGGCTACCTGAGAGCATATTGTGACCTGTTTACAGTGTGAGTTCAATCAAGACAACACGAATGCTTACTAACATTAGAATCAAGATGCACACAAATGTAATTATTCTTATGATAAACATTAGAAAGGTAATCTAAGTTTAAAATACAAAACAGACTTTACAATGTACTTAAAACAACCTAAACAAGGAATGTTTTTATTTATTTACTATTTAAAATCTGTTACACATTGTTTCTCCATCAACACTATTGGATTGCTCTAGGAAACCATGTGTTCAGTGGTTATTCTTATTGCACATTCTGTTTTTTCAACATTAGTTTGTGTGCTGAAATAGTAGGCTTGTGACTTACATGTTATCATGTAGTGCCACACATTAATACGGGCAGTGAGCTTCTGAGTTACTGTAGTATTTATATAACAGGATGTCAAATAAATAAATTCTGGTCTTTCAATGCATATATTTTATGTAAGATATTTTGAAACACGAAAAAGGGAAAATAAAAAGATTTGTATTACTCACTTCTATATTGCAGTTAACTTTCTCAGACAATTGTGCTTTAAAAAGCTTTACAAATCTGTTTCTTGTGTCTTCTCCACCCTGAAACAACACTCATGTTATTCAGGTGAAGATTTCTGAGGTGTTTAATCAGAACCAACAAGCATGATAAGTGAGCCGTGAGACAACACCCGGAACTGATCATAAGAATATTTAAAGGTAGATTTTCACCTTCAACAGCACCTCCGTGCTACAGTCAGTTGATTAAAGGATGCCCTTTGCAGAAACCTAAAGCTGGTGTATATATAGTCCCACACTCATATTGCAGCCTCCCACACCTCAGGAACTCCTCTCCCTGATTCACACTGATTAGATTAGACAAGCTATCCCTGAGTGATCCTTTAATTCCCTCACACCCAAAGACAACAGCATCTACGGCATGTGCTGAAAAGGTCAAAAGACTCAGGGCCTTATGATACCTAAAACCTTCTAAGCTTTAATATTACCCCTCTCCCAACTAATGAAAATACAAAATATAGGCTCCATAGGTGGACCTGTGAACAACGAGCTACAGACACAATTCTTTATCTTAAACGTACTGACTCAAAACAGTAATAATAAAAGGAAAACCTTAGCTTCACATAAATCACAACTACCTACTTGCTTTATGGTCTTCTATCTGACATATTACAATTTAATGGAGTGCAAATTCCAGATAATTTCACTCTTGTTTTTAAGTCTCCTCTTTGTGAGAGCAGCTTGATCATGCCTGCTAGCTTCAGCACTATGGTTAGTCGCTCAAGTGGATGGTGGGTTGATGGTCACTGAGTGTTAACTTACATAAGAAAGAGAGATGAGTGCGAGCGCATTAACAGTTGTTCTCAATTTTTATCCCAGAATTGGTGGATCCAGCAAATTTTAGAATCAGGCCAGGTGCTGAGGATGCCTGATTAACCGACTGAATGGTCAATGATGTGACTGTCAATCAACCAATCAATTGGTTGAATTTCTGGTATGTCAGAAATTGTGGATGGCTGCAGTTTGTTAGTAGTTGGCTGCTGTGACAATATCGATTATAGATTCTAGTGAGCTTCGCGAGTTTCAGTATTACTGAAGTCATACGAAACGTGTTGTGTGCGTTACCACGATATGCAAGATTTATAAAAATGCAACATTTCTCCAGCTTTAAAGTCAAGTTAATTAATAGTCTGTGTGTTGATGATGACAGCCAGTGAATCTTAAGGTAAAATAATGACTGGGGCATGAAAGAAAAACAACCACTCCATGGTGCCGATGGCTGTGAGGCCTTGGGCGCCACAGTGGCCAGGAACAGCCCTGTACTGTAGGCACATGTGGGCTTCTAACATTGAACAGCATGTTCTTGAGGAAATAATTCATATGCAGATGTTCAATATGTTACCAACGAAAACAAAATGAGGAAGCAGTTATTTGCCAGTATATTTTCTGTGTGTGTGTGTGTGTGTGTGTGTGTACAGATGTGAGCGTTGCAAAGGCTCGGTGTACACATTTGTTAGTTCGTCAGCCTGTCTTTTTAATTAGCCTGGCGTTTATCACAGGCCTGTGATTGCTTTTGTAATGATGTCACTGGTGCATAATGAGTAAGGAGGCGTCATGCTGCGAACATGACAGGCGCTCGGCTTCTCTCTCCGCGGACACATTTGACGGGCAGAGGATGGAGGGAGGGAGAGAAGGAGGGGAAGGAAAGAAAACACCAGCAGGAAAAAAAATGTAAATAGAACAGAGGGGCGTTATTAGAAATGCCAGGGGGGCTGCAGTCACCAACATTCAGCTGTCACAAGTTGAAATGTTTTGGGAGCGACGTCTCTGTTCACCTCCTCTCGCAGCGCTGTTGTCTGGCATCGGAACAGGTTTTTGTCTGTTCGGAGCTTGCAGATAACCTTGTCGAAAGAGCTCATAAATAACACTGCTGTGTGGATATGTAACCTTGTTCACGTTCCAGGAATTAGGTATGACAATGCTTGTTGATTCACTGCCAAGAAATTATACAAAGGTTCCTCAGCATTTTAATGACAAGGTCTATATCCAGCCACGCATGATCGCACGAGCAAAATGCGCGCGGGGTGCAGCCCCTGAAACGGAGCCTGAAAGCGACACCTTCACTGGCACAGTGTGTGTGTGTGTGTGGAGCAGAGTGTGGAGAGCTGTGTGTGTCAAAACATGGTGCTGCCCACTTCAGTTAATCTCAGAGCCGGAGTTAGGAGTTAGTAGTTATAGCCTGTTGCTTGTAGTTACCGCAGAGACTAAACGAAAACTTGTAGTCATGACCTTTTACCTTTAGCTGTATTAACCTCTTACGCACTGTAAAATCTGACCTGAAATCACGTGGCTGCTGCTTCTACTTTCTCTGCTGGCTGCTACATGAAACATGACATTCAGAAACAAATAGTCTATGGCCAGTCTTCATGTGTAAATGCTCATACCAAGACAATCCATTACTGTACCGATAATGAGCTGCCTTGGCTGCTGTGTTTATCGTCAAACCTTACTCCTACCATGTATCTAGATTCATAAATGAAGTTAATTAAGTAGAAATACTGAACAGGAAAACAGCAGTGTTGGTTGGAAGAAAGCTTCTAAACATAAACCTCCAGTTCTTACTTCCACTGTGTACTTTAGGGGGATGAAAGTTCTGTAATGTACATCTGCATCTTTCCTTCAATGCTGCTACATTGTGGATTGATACTATTAAATACAAAGGTACAAAAAACTTTCATGGCATCACTCATCTATACCTCACACCAATATGTGCACTCTAAACTGATTATATAAACAAGAGACTGGCCTTCTGTGTAGGGGAAAAAAAAAAAAGTGTGCCAGCAGACTCAAGAATTGTGATGCGGGCAAAGAGGGAAGTCACGTGACACAGTATATATAACAACAAAATCTACATGGGAATGGGGTTGGGGTGGATGGATGGGTTGACAAAACAGAGGACTTTGACACAGGCGTTCACCACGACTGTTTCATAAGCATGAGTCTTGTCTTTAAATGACCACAAACCACAAAACTAACTGTAATGGATGTAGAGATTGGGTGGATCAGAAATTAAGGTGAATAGGCATGATTTGCATGATTTGCAAAACCTTATCCTATTCATTTATGGTGCTCAAACTGATGCTGATGTTAATGATTGTGTTTATTGCTCAGGTTATTGCCCACTGTCCATAAACTATTTCCTATTTCCAGGTTTTTGTTAAATCCATTTTTTTTAAATCACACATTGAAGACATAGTCATTGCAGGTGTTTGTGATTTGGCTCCTTTTTTGATTGGGTGTTCCAGCCAGACTCAGTGAGTTTTCACATTGTTTGTTTGATGCCTGACAAGGGGTCCACAACTGAAATGTTGTTTTGTCAATAAACATAGTGCTGTCATTGTGTATTTACTGCCTTGTTTAAGATGCTACCATTGGCATGAGAAAAACTGGCACATGACTCGACTGGCACTGTACCCACACACACACACACACACACACCGTTGCAATATACTCTGGCTCTTCTCTACCAAATGTATCAAGACTGACAGCTGCTCGCATAAGCCTTCCACACCGCCACCCCTCGAAATGTGTTTACGTGAACTTTGCTTGTGTAGCCGCGAAATTTGTGCATATGTTCAGCCTGCCGTGTGCAACCCTCCCTCCTCCTCCTCCCACCTCCCCTGTCCCTCACTCCTCATCTTATCCAGAGCCAGCCGTTCTCTCTTGACATTTGTAGATGCCAGATAGCTGTCTAATATACTGTTGCAGCTATTGGCTTACGGGGTGGGGAGGGGGGCAGTGGGGGTGGCATGTGGGGGTGGGGTAGAGCTGTGAAATAGCAGCTGATATCTGAGTAAACAGGAATCATATTATTCTTTATTGTGCGCTGGGAGCTAAGCTCCCTCAGATTGTTGCTGGGCCTCTTTTCTAGGGGGAAGGGAGATAAAGAAAAGTTCTTAATGTCAATATGAATGAGGCAGCCTGGCCCGACACCACACACACACACACACACACACACACACACTCACACTCCTCCCCCTCCCTAAACTCCAGGGATGTCTCTCGGCTTCTTTTTTAATATCCTGTGTACGTGCACGCTGCAAAAAATAAAAAAATAAATAAAAATAAATAAATCTTCCTTATAAATCATTTTTGTCTATTATTGAGCCCAAAACATCCCTTTTTCTTAAAACAAATGTAAAACCTTCAGCAGAGTGAGATTAGTAAAGTAAAAATCAATTTATTTCCAGAATTTTCTACAAATATTACTTTATGAAAGAAGACTGTCAATTAGATTATGTTATTAAAGAAGACAGAATAAGGCAGCACTAGATAAAAGTAATATCCAATTCTTAAAAACTCTGGAAACAAAGTGGTCTTACTGAGGAAAGCATCTTAACTGTGAAGGACCGAAGAATCCCACACACTGCCCCATAGGAGTGTACCAGCAGCAGATGTGTTGACATTTATTTATTTATTATTAAAAACGACTGCAGTGGGTGGGCAATGCAATTGTAAGAACTTTTTTTGATTTTATACACAAAAAGTTGTTTTATGAGCTTGACATTGTATTACATTATCAGTTATTAATTATTTCATTACAGTCATTACATTACCAATTTACCAAAAGAGCTTTTTCATTCTTTAGCTCTTTCACTTGGTTTGATACTTGCTATGGTAGGTATTTTAGCAGTGGGATATTGCAGTATGTATGATCATGCAACTCCCTATCAAAGTGTGCTTACTGAGGTGGATATGATGGTCTTGGAAATCTGGGTTTCTGGGGATCATCACCCTCTGAAAGTGAAAAAAATATATATAAATAACTGTTAATTAGCTTACAGAGGCTGTACACGGAACGAGAGATGACAAAAAGAGAGTGTGGGAGGTGGGGGTGGGACAGTAGTGTTAATGAGAACTAATGTTCTGTTTAGTAAAGGAAAAAAGGGGCGGGGGGGGGGGTTCGGTCACGCATACAGAAACACACACAGACACACCCCAAAAAGAAAAATGTCCACACAAAGCCATCTCAGTTTCACCCCATGTCTTTCAGGGGTTCAATGTATCTTCACTCTCCCAACTCCTCTCCTTCCTCTTTACCACTGACAAGTACATTTTTCCTCATGTTGTTCCAATTACCCAAGTGTTAGATGCCTTGATTGATACATGGTAGCAGATCTGTGTATGTGCGTGCATGTGTGTGTGCGCACGGTGTGTGTCAGTGCAGGCTAATTACCAAATCTCCAGATGAATGTCAGTGTGCGGCACAGTCAGGGCGAAGTATCGCATCAGCCACATCAGCAGCGGCAGCAGCAAGCGTACCTGGAATAGATCAAGGTGCCGACAGGCCTCGTTAACCTCCACTCACTGCTCGGGGTTGCGTGTGTGTGTGTGTGTGTGTGTGTGTGTGCGTGCGCGCGTCTGTGTGTGTGGCAATGCGATGAGACTTCACACGTGTAATTGGAGACTAAGCCACTTACACACCAACAGGGACTTGAGTCGCGGCGGGTGTGATTTTCATAGGGAGTTTTCATATTGCTTGCAGCAACATAACAACAAGCAGGTGTCTTTTTGGTGATTGGTGTCGGAAAGGAGTGGTGTTTGAAACGAGATGAGCTCTGCCTCCAATCACATGACTTCCTTAAGAGTTTCATGTCCCACACCTCCAGATGGTTTCATCTTAAACCTCGTGCACGTGATCAGGTTGTTCCTCTAAGAGAAGTATCTAAAGTTGTATATTTTGTATTGATATAAACTTTCAATTACACGTGTAAATAGTAGAACCAGAGTAGAGAAATACAGGATTGTTAATGTTGAGGACTGTAGTGATACATAGTCTGGGATAGCCCCCCCAGGGGTCTAGACACTGGTGGTGGTGTTGGTGGTAATGGATTGAAGAGAATGCTTAAGACCTGGATGCGATGAGTGGACTCCAGTGAGCTCGACCTGGGCACTGGATTTGAGGACTGGAAGTGACTGGGGTGGAGAAAGGGGAGAGAGAGAGAGAGAGAGAGAACTGTGAATGAATGAGGTATAAAGAACTTACACTGAGCTTCATTACAAAAAACAAAAAACAAAAAAAAAAGTGTAGGTGGTCAACACGCTTTTATGAATAGGTAGACAATACTTATACTTACTCATTCTATCTGAGGGATATTCTTTCTTAAGCGTTTGTTCAGTGTCTTTGCTTTGTATTTGCTTTGTTCAGTATCTTTACAAGGATTCTTGCCTTTTCATCGATGTAGTGTACACTAGAATAGCGTACACAATAGAATTGTCTTCTCTTAATTGTCCCTAGGCATGAATGTGTTTGTGTAAGCTCTGTGATAGACTGGCAGCCTGTCCAGGTGTACACTACCCGTTATGTGCTAGGATAGACTCCAGCTTCCCATCACCTTGAGTGGAATAAGTTTTTATAAATGCAGACAGGTGTACCTGCAAGTCTCTGGAACTGGACAAGTGAGTGCAATCTTAAAACCTTAAGCGTAATCATGCATGCAGTGCTCATACAGTAAGTACATTAGTTGATTTTTGCTGTTTTGTCATTAATTTATTCATTTTTATACGTTCTGCTCCTTTATGATGAATGAAAGGGCTTTACTTCCACAACTTATCAGGAATGCAGGAAAACAGCGATCAACAAGCACAAATCAACCACAATCAGTGTGTGTTAGCAAGTGGACCACTCAGAACAATGTGTGTTTATCGCTTGTCAGACATCAGTAATTAAAGAGAAATCACACCGAGTTTCACAATGTAGCCCTGATTATATGACAAGCCATCACTCAGTTACCATAGGAAAAGCATTGGTGCCGCATACAGTGCATTATATGTGTTCAAATACCATGTGTGCTATTTATGTGAATGCAGAGTGCCCACACACACACACACATGCGCATATAACATTATCACTGACACACAAACCCCCCTCTCAGCTCTGTAAAAATGGAAGTACTAATTAACAGTGTTGTTAATTAACTGCCAATATCAGCAGTTTTTATCATGAGCTACAGTTCAAAGGTCACATCTTCTGATGGTTCACATCATTAAACAACATGTGGCAACAAGAAACAGTAGAATGCTGTGCAATTTCACAACAGTCATATCTATAATTATGTCGTACTATTTATGTACATACATGCTTTGAGTTCATGTCATTTCTTCCCTATATTTCTATTTATTTCATTTTATTTATATTTACATGCATACACTCATCCAGTGAGTGTCTCACTTGCTGTAACTGGTGTGAATGAACACTGGTTTCACCAACTGCTCAAAAGTGAGCACATTGGCCAGAAGTCATGGATCCATATAAGCTTAGCAACATCATCAGATTTACAGTAGAAGTACAGTAGTAAAATGTCAGAGCCTGTTTATAGTTAACATTACACTCATTCAGATCTCCTGTGCATAACGCTGGCCTACCTAGCACTATTGACTAGTGCATTGTCACAGCAGGAATGCTGTATCTCTCTGCTCCATTAGTTTGCTGTGGTTTTAATGTGAATGCTGTGATAGGCCTTAACCTTGACATGGGAATTTTAGCTTAACTCATGGTCCTTGACTTCCAACTAAGCAAACTGAATCCACTGACAACTGAGTTTGCTTAACAAGCTTAATAGAAGGATGTGACAAAAAGCTAGCCTTGAGCTATGATTAGTTTTGTCTTGTGCTTACATGTGACAGCAGTACAGTAAGCTACTATTCTAACAAACTTTTAACAGATGGATGGCATGGTTGTGTCCACACACTGCTGTGGCCTGATTCTAAAGGGACATGGGAGACTGTAGCATACTCTCATGGTGTATCTGCAGCCTGTCCATGTTAACATGCTTACAATAAAATGTAGTAATATAGGCAGCCTGAGAGCAATGTTTGCTATGGTTACCATCTTACTAATAAAATGATAAAGGGACTGCACTTATACAGCTCTTTCACAGTCGCATCGACCACTCAAAGTGCTTTTCATATAGTGCCTGTTGTAGGTATTGAACAAATACATGTTTTTGACCTGATGAGGACGTGAAATGAAAAGTCAGAGGATCACCAAAGTGCATACTTAGTACAATTCGTGCTATTATGGACATGGATGTTTAAATAGCATGGGGAGCCATCCAATAATTGTGAGATTTTTTTTTTCTTTAGAATTACTCAAAGTATGTCTCATGTGGAGAGTGAAAATACAGTCTTCATTGCTTCTATAGGGAGATCCTTTTTCCTGCTGTATAATTATGGTTACAATGATGGCCTCCTACAGGGGAACACTTTACACGGCTTCACTTTAGAAACACAGCTAGTAGTTTTTATTTCTGTTAAATCATTTAAAACTTTTTTTGCATTCCCTGTTATGTTACTATAAGTACTTAACTAATAACTATAAGTACTTAAAAGTGGACGAATCTACATGGATTTAATCAGTGAGGAATGACCTAAGAGGAGGTACTAAGCTATTGCAAAAGTAATACAATTTGGGGGGGGGGGGACATTTCTACATTTCTACTAAAACTTACCTGTACTGCCCATAAACTTTAAATATCATGTCATGGATGGCAGATTACAACTAGAAACAGTTCTTTTAGGTGGCAGCAAAAAGTCTGAAACGTTATGATATACATATACCCAAAAAAAGGTCTGACTTTGTAACTGTTTGGGATGCACATTAAAGCAACTACACATCAGCCACATCTGCTGACAGATACTACTAATTTAAATAAAGTTAAGATAAAGTAAACGTTATCAGGTTGTATTATTGAGACTTCAAGAGAAAACCACACAGCAAGAAACATTCATAAAGAATCATTCAACCAGCATACACAAATAAGGCCAACCAACCACAATCTACTAAGAAATCTAAGGTTGTGTTTATTACTATAGTTATAGTATTGAAATGAGAGGAGACGTGAAGTAGTTTGGCAGCTCTAACAGTAGAGCGAGATGAAAGTCATGAGGGGCAGCGTGACAGGACAGAATTTCTTGGCAACCAAGTGCAGTTTTACAGTAAAGACAATATAGTTTTTGTTGCTATTCTAACAGTCTAGTTTGATTCTTCATTTTTGAGTCATGCTGAATACTGAATCTGTTTTTCTTTTATTATAACTACAGTACATAATGGTGTGAGAATTTAACCTTAACCTGAAAGTAGATGCCAACCTTGGCAAAGAATTCTGAAAGTTCTCAGTTCTCTCTTTAAAAACAAATCAAGTCGGATTTTATTCATAGAGCCCAATATCATGAATGCTAATTTTGCTTCAAGGGGCTTTACAATCTACACAGCTTATGGCAACATTTATCCTTACACCCTGTATTCTTTAATTAATATGTATTTTTTTACTCTGATGTACCTATACAAGAAGAGGGAATTGACTTATTTTGAAGTTAATTTGCAAAAAGAAAAGACAAAAAAAAATTATCATGATTTATCACAATTTTTTCTCCACATTTGATGTGTTCAGTAAATGCAAAGAAGGCGTGTCCTCATAGTTTGGATAGGCAATCAGCACGAGGGAAGGAAGCAAGGCTGTCAGTTTGTTAAGATGAGAGAGAGGTGTTGCTAATTGGCTACTAATTACTCAGTAAATTGTCTAATTAAGCTGGCACTTAATTAGGCCTCGCTTGCACAGCAGTCTATGGGAAGTTATTTCATGTTTCAGGGTCAGAGGAAAGACGTGGCAGGGAGGAAATGCAGGCAGGTACAGTAGCAACGGTGATAAGCCTGTAGTTCAGCTGTACGACTGTGTGTGAGAGCCTATATTATTACTCAGCATCAAAATGAATATCCACTGTAGCAGTGAAAGGCAGCGTCTGTTGGCTGCAGAGGAGGACTGTGTCATTGCTTTTCACTGAGGAACATCTGTAGTTTAAATATGGGGCAGCTAACGTTAGCTGCTCCTTAACTGGTCTTTTCACTTTGATATATAAACCAAGCTCACAAGGTTGATAGCATGTGTTGCCTTGATAAGCTAAGTTAATAAATGAGATGTCAGTTTCATTGTAGTGAGAGCAGTTATGTGAAGTGAAATCTGAAATAAAAGTCTAAATTTGAAGAAAACAACTTCTATCATTAAATAAAAAAATTAAATTCTATAAAAACTTGTAATAAAAATAAAATAACTTGAGTTTCTTACATTATGTCACAAGATAATTTATATACTTTATGTAATATAATAAATTAATTTGTAACTTATTTAATAGTGTTTTTATTTATTTTTATTCAATATTTACATTTTGGGGTTCCAAGCTGTTATTCTATAAATAAAGGAAGTGAAAACTGAGGGAAGGTATCTAGGCAAGCTATAATAATAAATCATAATAATATAATAATAGGAATAATAAATCAATCTCATTACAAACTTTTGGCAATAATGTGAATATGGCTGATAAAACATGTCTGACAAACAGAATGGTTTTGTCGGAACCTTGTGCTAGCAGCTATTAACATTGACATGCAGCCTGAATGTAAAGCAGTGCTGACATCACATCCAGCATTCATAGCTGTCATAATCCTTGTTTGACCAAGGACAAGCTATTGTTTACTGCAGTCCATCACATACAGTAGTTCTGTCTCTCACACACGCACACAGACACACACACATACACAGACACACACTATACAGTGGCATACTCTGTACTGACAGCTGTCTGAGTGAAGCAGAAACATAAAGGAAATCATGCTGCATGCATGTCATTCAAACATTTAGTAGAATATATGGCTTTCACATTGTTAAACTTAACAACAACACATCAATATTTATGTCACTGGAGTGTCTGGATCTAAGACTGCAATTGTTTGGTGTATTTGGTCTTGTGCAGTGCAGAATAGAGCCTGACTGATGCTCCACAGGTGTTATTTTCCCTCATGTTCCGATTTTGAAGCCTGACACCGTGGGTGACTTGACAGAAGACCGAAGACTGCAGAGCTGAAATTACAGCCCGTCTCAGAAGTGAATGCTAATGTACTGAGGGAGCTTTTCAAACTTAAGTAAATAGCTTTCTCATTTCTTTTATAAATTTCAAACTAAAATTATTTTAATATGGGCATGGCAGAATCTTAAAAAAACAAACACAAAATGTAATATAGCCCCCATGTCCTTTTTTTTTTTTTTTTTTTTTGGTAGGGTAGCAGGGTATCCCTAGCATCATTTACCAGCACCTCCTCTGGGATCCCAAGGCATTCCCATGCCAAATGGGATATGTAATCCCTCCTAGCAAGTTCTGTGTCTGCTTTTAAAATCATCATCAGAGCCTCCTTATTCCTGCCACAGCGTGCTTGTGTTGTGCATGTGTTATAGTATAATGTCTGTAGGTGGCACTTGGCATACACACAGCTTATAGGTAAGCTTCCACAGGTTGCTTGAAATATACAGGGTGGGAAGAGAGAGACAACTGCCTCTTGTTTTTGCAGTCTCTCAGAGTTTGACAGCTGCTGTGGAACCATCACCATTTTACCAGTACATAAAAACCATAAGCCATTAAAGTACATGTAAAAAGTAAACCCTGTCTGTTTTTACTGACATCCTGTTGCTGTGATTGTTTTAGACCATGTTGTCTGAAATATACTGTGCTGTTGCACTTCTCAGATGGGTGTTTGTAAGCTCCAGACTCGGACTGACTGCTCACTTTTGTCCTCTACGTCCACGAGCCACATGTGACCTCAGCTCTTTTTTTTTTTCCCTCCACTCCGTTATCTCCGCATGCCGGGTTTTTTTTCTGCTGGGCTCAGATCCCTAGCTGAAACCTGAAATCCACATATGAACAATGTATATACAGTAAATGCCTGTAGTTACAGTTGATAGTTGAAATTATTTTTCACTTATACGTTTCATTTGCCACTGACCTTGTCTTAACACACACTGTACATTGGAATTAGTTTTTCATGTGCGTCACATTCAACACACACACCCACACACACATACATGCAAGGTCAAGAGAGGGAGGAATAATTCTCCATTCTGTTGTGAAAAAGAGACACACTCGCCCCTGTAGGCCGTTTTGTCTTGAAAATGTTAGCTGCCCCCTGAAGGGAAGCTCTGGGGGATGTTTTGACGACTGACTTCACTTAACGCAGATCTTAAACCCTCTTTATTTTTACAGGCGACATCCAGCTTCCATCTGATATGAGCGCATAGTGTACAATGACGCACAGTTGTAACTTCTCTGCGATGACACAGAACAGCTGCTGTCAATTATGTTTGTTTATTTATTGTTTATTTTGTCAGAGGACTTCATGGTTATTAAGAAAAAAAAAAAGAGATCTGATGGATGTGTCAGCAGTGCCGCAGTTGAGGCCTTTACAAACATGACGTGGTTTTGTCACATACAGTAAGCAGCCTTGTTTGTGGATTTAATGTGGACAGAGAAGCAATAGTTTTCCGACCCATTGAACTGGAAGAAAGTATCCAATTGTTCTACTGAATGGCCCATCAGTGCCACCCTCACAGGCAGTGGGATGCCCAGCCCCTGCAAAACATGCACCTGTGGGTGATTGTGCTTGAAATTGCTGAGATTGGAACATGAAACATCAAACATTTAATATATAATTATATTCCATTTCTTATAAACACTATATATAAGTAATAAATCCAGTACTATATAAAACATTTTAGCTAATTGCAATATGATAGACATTCTACACCAGAGGTGAGGGAGAAAAATAAATAAATAAATTCTGCATAAAAATAAAAACTTCCACCTAGACAGAGTTTATCGGGCATCTCAAAATCACTTCTGTTTGTTGCAGCCTGATTGCCATGCTCCTGTAAATGATTATTTTGTAATCCTGGCATTGTCAGAGAAAATCAGCATAAAAAGGTTAATAACGGCTGTGCCATCAGCTATATGGTTATTTAAAATGACTGAGCACATATCACAGATATCGCAGAGACGACTGCGGAGGGACTTTTCAGTGGATGTATTAATTGGAAAGGTTTTTCACACATCCAGAGGAGGGTTAGAACAGCAGTTGAACTGTATTAAACTTTAAGCATACTGCATGTATAGATTTTATTGCTCAAATTACACAGTGGCCAGATCAACACACACATGTAATTACAGACAGGTGTAAAAAAAAAACACCACTTGAAATCCCATGTGCAGATGAGTCATGTAATGACTTACATTAGATAAAGTCAGACACTGACCAGGACAGAACCATACACACATTTAAAATGATTAATGAAGCTCAGTCTCTCTGTGCACACCATCTGAGTCACAAGCAGTTTTAGCTATCTCTAAGCCCTACCTGCTAATTTCTGTTTTTATCCAATCGCAACCTGACACACTCGCCTTGAGACAATCACTCGCAAGGGGGTCATTTAGCTGTTGTTTCAGCACCGTGATGTTGTGCAGCCCACCTCCACCACCTCAACTGCAGATGTCTGGCCATCTTCTAATAAGCCCTTGATCAGAAGTTTCCTTCTCATGAAGACATCCGAGCCTAGGGCTCCATTCCTCATCACCACAGCCATTGTCTAGGTGCTGGGGGGGGGGGTTATTAGCTTATTAGCAGAAAGTGTCATGTCACAGTTCCAGTGGGGCAATTGTTGAGGGCACTGTATAGTGTGCACATGTCACACTCAGAATAGGCTTTTTCACAGCAGACATTTTGACTTAAAAAGCACAGAAGGAAGTATTAACATTAACAATAGCTCTGTTCCATCAAGTGTCCCAGGAAGTCTTTCCAGTGAGCCCAGACCCTGGACCCGGCCCATGTAAACAGAAAGCAGCCTTCGTTAATGCTATTCATTACACTTGTGCATTTCCTGATTTGACATGTCAAAATGGCAGACAATAAGAGTAAAAGTAAAAGTTCCAAACATTTTCCATTAGACAATGTAACATTAATCACAGTTTGAGCTCTTTCGGTGGTTTGGATTGGCATGAAACTCTCCCAGTTCAATCATCAATCCATTATCCATCCAACTACATTAGCAAAATATCTAGTATAGTCAGTTGATAGTCAGTACAAACTTCTGTACATAAAAAATTCCAGGAGAGAACCATCACTCCCTCGGTGCGTTTCAACAAGAAACATGCAGTAACCACTTTTGTTCTTGCAGTGCTAATGACAGGTAGTAAAGAAACAAATCAGTGAACTGACTCACTAATGTTCATCAAAAAAGTTCATTAAGCTTACATTAGCCACTCTAAGCTACTAGTCATACCAGACCAAGTGAGGCTGTAAGTAGCAAAAATCTCTGAGTAATGAAATAAGTATTGTTTTTGAATTAAACTTTTCAATTGTACAAAGAAGATTTCTTCTTTCAAAGTTGCATAGCCTTGCTCTAAGTCAAAAGCTCTGCACAGCAGAGCATGAACACTCTTTGAACTGATTGCGTTCCTTCATGCACTGCTACATCAGTGCATGAAGGAACGCAATTCAAATGTTGTCATTCATGTGTGAAAAAGTTGATCAGGACAACCAAGTCCTTAAAAAAGCTCAGTCTCAGTGTGTTTGTGGATCTAAGAAACTTCTAATACTCCTTAGTCATTTGCTCTCATGAGCAAATTGTCCTGACAGTTATTTGAATGCAACATTAGATAGACAAAAAAGGAGGGAGATTATCCAAACAACAACACCAACAACAAGGGGACCTGGCCTGTTCACACAAGCTGTACTGTCACACTTCAGCAATTCATATTTATTTAACTGCCAAATCAGAGTCTATACTTCATCCTGCCTGTGGACGGGCGGGGGGGGGGGGGCAGAAAGGCTAAACACTGTGGGCTCATTATCTCTCTAGTTACATGTTTACCGTCTCTAAATACACCTAATTGGGAGATCAAAGCATCAGTGACTACCTTTCCCCATGGCTGAGAGGGCAGCCATCCACAGATCTGCTCACCGGCTCACTAATTTGATCAAATGCACCCTCGTCGCGTCAGAGCGCTCATTGTGAGTTCACTCGGGTGTGACTTGGGGAGACGCTTCGCTACATGTTTAGGATTTGTTGTTCCTTTTTTTTTTTTTTTTTTGTTGTTGTTATTGTAGAAGACATAAAAAAGACAGCTTGAAAAGAAAACCTTGGTTTCATTGTGAGTTTTGTTTGACGAACTGGTTTTTGACTTTTTCTCGGTTGAATGAAGAAGAGCTGATCTTCAGAGTCTGCAGTGTTTTGCTGATGCACCTCAGAGAAATATTTCTTCCACAGAGTGAACATGCACTGAAATGCTTGTGGAGGGGGGGAGAGACTCAAAATATACTCCTTTATATGTGGTCTAGTGGTGGTCTAATGAATAAATAACGAATGATGTAATTTTAATATGGTTCACTAAGAATTATTACAATTATGTATTCAAGACTAATCATCCTATTCCTGACAAAGTTTTGGGCTGCAACAAATTATTATTTCTATTATCCACCAATCTATTGATTTTTAATTTTTTTTTCTTAATTAACCTATTCATTACCAGAGGCCTGAACTATGAAGCAGGATATGATGCAGTTATGACGGTGGGTCACTTCCTACCAGGGTACATTGCCATGGTTATGTATGGTACTTGCACACTGACATATGCAGGTTATATTCAAGATAACAAAGTTCTCTTAGTATCACCATCCTAGAAGTGGAGGTCTGTGCATGGATTGTGAGAGGCTCTCTTAGGAGGACAAGAGCTGTTCAATTGTTCAGAGACCAGAAAACCCCTATATGATATATATGATAAATATAGAACCATTTGATGAGAATCATAATTTATGATAGATTAAATGCATTACGGTTAAAACAAACAAACATATAAATATGACAGCTCATTAGAGAACATCAACTCACACCAGCTATGTGCTTGCAACAGCCTTACAATCAATAAATAACACACAGACAGTAACTGATAAAGTTCAAAACTTTCAAATCAGCCTTTACTACAGTCAACCATGTCACTCATCTTAATGACTGCATACGGGTCAAAAGTCAATGCCTAGATTGTCAATTACTTACAAAGATAAAAATGTCTTCCCTCTCTTGTAACAGGAGGACGCAAAATTAAATCCAGATCTATAAATTCCTCAGATCTACTTTAGCAGAAACCCTACAAACATCTAGCAAAATAAATTCAATCAGTGTCTTCAAGACTTCTATGAGTGGACATCCAAACATTTCTGAGAGACTGAAATACTAATCATCAGTCAAGATAGTGCAAATACCAGCCTTGGTTCATTGTCCCTTCCAGTAACTCAGCACTGCAGGAATGTAGATGCCACTATCGACTGCAACCTTAGCTTAGATAAACATGTTAAATCAGTGGTTCAGTCTTGTTTTCTCAGTCTCATAAACATTCAAAAATGGCCCCTCCTGCCACCTGAGATCCTCAGGTGCCTCTGTTCTGATTGTTCCAAGGTCCAGACTTAGACACAAAAGTGATCGAACCTTTGCAGTTAGAGCTCATAGACGTTGGAATGACTTGCCTGAGGAAATCAAGGCTGCAAACATCTTTTAAGTCTCTTTAGGAAAACAAACTTTTTTATGGCTACCTTTCTGTGAATTATTTATTACTCTGTGGGTGTTTTATCCAGTTGGGTCTTTTTATTCAGTTGCTATTTTATTCACTTTTAACCTTCTGTGTTCATATTTGTGCCCTGTTTTGATTCTCTTCTTATTTGCGCTCCCTTTTTATTTTAAAGCACTTTGTAACTGTGTTATGAAAAGTGGTATATGAATAATGCTTTTTGTTATTATTCATTTACTGTTGGGTTACGATTTACAATAGCCACTTTGAGAGCAACTGAGAGGGTTAAAAACAGGGCATGGGGAGAGAGATGGGAAGCATATGATACTGTGAGAAGAAAAAGACAGATGCTGGTATTCAAAAAAGTGTCATGAAGCGCCTTGGCGCTGAAAAAGGGAGGACTCAAAGATGCGGATTCACCAGGGCGTTTTATTGTCCACAGAAAACAAGGAGCCAAAAGGGCTGGGGAAGAACACAAAGAGGCCGCCAAAAGAGCGGTGGGTCTGGCAGGGTCTGGGTCCATGACCAGAGCGGGGCCCGGGGAAATAGCGCAGGTAGAAGGCAGACGAGGGAAGCCGGGAGGACGGGCTGGAGCTCGAGAGCCAGGACGACCAGGCAGGGACCAGGTGAACAGGAGGAACGCCACAGGAGAGACCACGTGAGCGACCTGGAGCACAGGGAGAGCACACAGGAGAGACAGGGCGAGGAAACAGCCAGGGACCCAAGGGAGGCACAACGGTGTGGAAACACGCTGGGGACGAGGAACGGTGGAGAAGCTGGAGGAGAAGACTGCCAGGAACTTCTGGCAGCATCAGGGGTGCACTGCTATGAAGAACTGGCGAGGAAGGGAAAACAGAGGGCAGGTTAAATAGGGAGAGTGATGAGGGGAAAGTGGAGACAGGTGTGGAGGCTGCGCAGGTGTGCCTGGTCGTCGCTACTCAGAGAACTCAACCTCCGGCTCCGCCTCCCAGCCTGCAGCAAACGAGAAAAGAACACAAAACAGAAAATAATCCCTGAACCCACCCCGATGCGGCCCCAGCTGCCGCATCATGACAAAAAGTAAAGGTTAGGTATCGCCACAGCAGCAGTGGCTGTTACACACAGGTCATGGACACTATTAAGATACCCTTGGTGCTTGACTGACACAATTTGTGTCAGAATTATACACCGTAAAGTCATAACTCAGTCAAATCAGAACAACACAGGATACACATACCTTAAGATCCACTGTGACTTTCACTCTCCAGAAGAAAGAAGAAGGAACTTTCAATCATACTGTGACAATGCGAGTTGACCAAAATGTAAACAGATATTGTATAAGAAACCAGAGCTTAAGTCATTGAAAATGACATGAGCATGCCAACATTATACTTCCTGTTTATAACCTCTGAAGTATTATCTGAACTGCACTTCCAAAACTTAAAGCATGACTATGTTTGATTAGGAGTGGGGACAGGGAGTGACTGAGGCTGTTAGGAGAGTGCAATTGTCGCAATTTTGTCTGAGGCTGTCCCCCACAGTGTCAGACTTTTTAAACCACTGATTTAATCTAAAAAAATGTTAGAAAATTGTGGGAAAAAAATGCCTGTCGTAATTTTCCGGAGTCCAAGGTGACATCTTCAAATTGCTAAGTTTGTCCAGAGAGGCAAAGGTATAATTTCCATTGGGTGTAGGAGGGGGCATGTATCCCTCAAAAAACAAAACCCCTGTAACCCATGCTGTTTCACATTTTCAGTAAAATCTCTGTCCACTTGCAAAAAAAAAAAAAAAAAATAATGAGCAAAGGTCTGAGATGATTAAAAAATAATAATGAATTGCCTTGGGTTTTATCACTGCTCCACAATTCAACAGTTTTGGGCAGTAACACATTATTTAGCAGTTCATTACAGTAATGTGATTGCTTGCTTTACTAAGTAACAAGGAGTTGTAAGGGGTTTCAGTTTATTTATTCATTTTCATTTTATTTATTTAAATAAAATGAGACTGCAATTGAACATCAATATATGACAGCTGACAGAATAATTCCTCCACTACTAATTTTCAAACTGTAGATCTTCTGTCATGGATCTCTGAGAACAAACATAGTGAATATGGGATCTGTGTGCTTTTGGGATTTCTGACATTATAAGGTTTGATAAGGTCTGTGTTAGACAGTAAATATTGGAGCAGACACTTCGATCACAAGTTTCCATGAGCAGGAACTCACTTGTCCATAACCTCTGACATTTTATATTATTGTGCAGTTGAGAAAAAAAATATGGGGAATAAAAATCTATTGACACTCCTTAATTGTGATCACATTTTGACATCATGAAGTCCTGATTTTTCAGGCCACTGGAAATAATTTAAAATGAAAATAGTTTCTCCCAGGGAGAAAAAAAAAAAAAAAAAAAACCCTCCACACCACTGTCATGGATGTGACATTATGATATGAAAAATGTCACTGGGGGAAAAAAAAAAAGGTCTTTATGAAATAAAAACAGACTTCTGAACAAGAACATTTTGAAATAAAAGTGTGATGAAAAACGAATGATCTATCAAAATTCAGTTATTATAATAATGAATAATGACATAACCTTTTTAAATATAAATAATTATAATAAATATAATTAATAAGTTTTAATCATTCATTCTGTCACTTCACACATTGTTACTTACATATTGTATCTTTTATATATTTTACACAATTCATTCATAGAATTCAGCTGTAGATGGTCTGGACTTAGCCCCAGCCCTTGTCAACTTGTAGAAACACCCCATGGAAAGATCATGGTGCACTGACTTTCTCTCTATATATGCTGTGCTACATCCCATGGCTTCCTCCTTTGTTCTCTTTGTAATTATCCTGGCTGCTAGAGATCACCTAACAATAAAACATAACGATGGGTCGTAATAATCTGCTTGCACAGACGACCTGTGGGATCGTTTTTTTTTTTTTACAGGACAGTCTCTAACAGTCATTATAGCCCTCTTTCTGACAGGGATGATATAGGAAATCTATATTATTTTGCATGCTTCATCTGAGGATAATATAGCTTTGCCTGTGCATAGTTTACTTTCTTCTCTCTTTGTGCAGCTGAGAAGTTATACAAGTTGATCAAGTATCACTTCTCATCAGAGTAGTTAATCTCTGAGATGTTTTTATCCAAGCAAAACATGACAAAATAGAGTGATGTGTGTAGGGATCACACACACAAACCATGAGGAAAAAAAACAAAACAAAAAACAAACTAAATTCCATGAATGTCTGGAGGAAGTGTTCGTATGTGCTGTATCAGGAAAAAACAGATGAGTGATTAGACGAGAGGAGGTGTGAACAAAGGTCTGGATGCTGAGGACGAATAATGGCTGCATCTGACACACAATATCCTTCTTCATTCATCACCACCTACTAAAATCAGTCCACACACACACACACACACACACACACGTGCACCGTTATCGCCTGCGCTCTGATGCTGATTTATTTAGTGTTCAGCAGAGACACTTTGTCACTGGTTCAAACAGCATCAGAGCAACTACAGTATGACGGCATCTGTGTGTGTACAGGTGTCATGCTACACCAGTGATTCCCTCCCTCTCTCACACACACACACACACACACACACATGCGCGCAGTGCTGACATTTTTTTACTTGTCTTAGCCATCTTGCACTCTGAATCTGTAAAGCACAAATAAGGACAGCTGAATTATTCAGTTATGTTTTCTTGGACTGAAGAAGTAGAAGAGGAAACTGTCTTATGATGGAGTAGTTTGATTGATTATTTAATTTAGAGTAAGTCAGTATACTTTGAATGTATGGAAGGCACTTTACCTAACTCAAAATGACATATTTTAGTCAGATTTCCACAAGAACCACATTTATGTAACTTATTCTAGACCTAGAACTTGATCTTATATAATTAACAATAGACAGGTTTGACTGACAGAGGTAATAACTATAATTACTGAGGTTGTAGTTTGCAGTAGAATTGAACTGGACTGCATTATATTGAGAGGTGTCTCTATTGTTTTGCCCACCACATTTACATGCAGGAGGGGGGTGAAACACCTTTCAATATAATGCTATATAGTAGAAAACCACCACTAACTATATTGATCTATATCAATAGTATTATCAACTTTTCTAACTAAAAAATGTTGGGAAAAGTCAACAAAAGACATGGCCGTAAAATTAGGTAATTAGCTAACAGTGGATATTGCACTTTAGAATTGCAAATCCTCTAACAAGGTTACAATTAACCACTTTAAAAACTATGTGATACACTGTGAGCCAGGATCCAGGAGATCTATGGTGTTTGTGCCTGGTTGCTAATCCAGATTTTATAAAGGAAACCAAAAAAAGTTAATGCAATTTCCTTTATTTGCATATTTATATCATTGTCTGTCTATTAAGAAATAATGGTGTAGTGGATAAAGATAGTTCAATTAAAAGAAATGAATCAAATAAAGTGCTGTGTGAATTACAGTATTATTAATACTCCACTGACTTGTCTTTGATTTATGGGAAATATATAAGTTTATTATTATTATTATTTAACCTGAAACATATCCTGAGGAGTTAACAGTAATAAATCTACTGCACAAATAGAGTTTGGACTTATTAGACTTTTTCTCATATTAAACCTGGGTCTGCTTTAAGCACCTAAATGACCATAAAACAAACACAACCTGACCCCCCTTAATAAATTGGCATCCAGTTAAGAGAGATAGAGAAAGGAACTCAACCTGACACAGAGTGTGATAACGAGTGATGCAGATAAAGCTTTATAAGCAGATGACAAAGAGTGGGGGGGGGTTTAGTATGAAGCGTTGGCAGGTAAGTACCAGCTGTCAAAGAGGTTTTATCCAGATGCTGGATGTTTGTTGGTTGGATGGAACGGACTGGAGGTGCATCGGCTTTGTATCGCAGACAGCCAGGTGCACAGAGAGAGGATTAGCATCAGCTATCACTGTAACCGCCACTATCTCCACCATCTGCAAGGATCAGAAACAGACACACACTCACATACATGTGTTCAATGGACAACAGTTTGGACAGAAAATCATTCTGTTGCACAATGTAAACTCTAAATAGTTTTTCATTAGCACTTTTCACTAAACACCAGATGTGTTCCTGTCAGTGTTCTAAAGATCAGTGGTGGAAGAAGTGTTCACAGATAAATGTAGTGTAGTATGTCTTAATTCAAGTTTGCTTGAGTCCCCACAATTTTTTTTTTTTACCCTGCCATTCACAGTGGTAGCAGTCTATATTTCCTATCACTACGTCCATCTGATGAGTTTTTTTGATTCAATGTTTGCGGTAGAATTGCTCACTATGTACACTGGTACTCTATGTCTAGTTTTTTGTCATCGTGGGAAATCACACTACAAACACATCTCACAAAGGTCCACTATCTACTGCAGACTTTCTTGTACTTTTCTTTTCTTCTTCTTCTTCTGTGTGTTTGACTCTCACGTACTGCTGCTTATGGAGCTGAGCCACCTACGCTCTCACCACAAGGAGAGACAAAAAGGGTTGCAGTGAGTCACTCAGCAACTTATTACCAGACATTTGTTCATGTACACAGATGATGCCAGAAGGAAGATGAATGCATCCTTTAAATACAATGTTTGATTAGAATAGAAAGTTTGTTACCAGGCAGGGTGTAAGTTTACTTTTTTTTTTTTTAATTGTGTGCTTAGGTGTGAGCGGTGATATTTCAGTCAGTCTTGTGTTTGTGTGGCTGGTGAAGGTTTTAAAGGTTTATTGAAGTGCAAAAAGAAATGATTGTTTTCAGGTGAAATACTTGTATCTCTGCAGTGTCCCTCAGCTCCTGGGAATGTAAGTAAACAGCATTTTTATAGCTTGAGGACAGTGTGTACCTTGAGGGGATTTAGATGTTGAAGGACAATACCAATTTAAGAAATGTTAAAAAATGTAAGTTTCCATATTTTAACAATTACATCTACACTGTTTCTCTATGTCTATTAAACGTTTCTGTAATAGTCTTTACCCCCCACTCCCCCCAAAAAGTGTTTGACTTGATTTGCCTCCATTTTTCTGAGGAGCTCCTTGTGTTGTTGTTCTTATTACAGTCTTTGTAGGTAGGAAATTTCTGGCAAGTACACCAGTATATTTTGGTTGGGTCAAGTTGACCTGGGATGAGTGCTTGCTAATGGAGCATAACCATCAGTGGTTTTTCTGAGGAGATGTTTTGGACCGTAGTGTTCTGGGAAGGGAGCCTGTTAGACCTGATTTAGTGGTGTTATACTGTTGTTATTCTGTATATTTGCCAAAAGGCATCGACCTGAATGGTATAAAAGAGAGATTATTTCTTAATTACTTAGAATGACACTTAGACATTTACTGTGTGTGTAACTGTATTGACAGTGTTCACATAAAAAGAGAATAATCAGCTTATCAGCTACCTTCAGGGCAAACAGAGATACAGGTTAGTACTAGTTCAAACCCTAAGACAACCCCAGAAAACATCTCACGTAGATTTAACCATTTCATGTATTGCACCAGTTAGATTAAAACTCATTATAATGTTCCCAGTCTTTTGTGGGGTTAAACATACGCACAGTGGCAAAACAGCATTATATTACAGTGTACACAGTGGTGTATTACACACATACTGCACACCATGTCTGCACCAAGTGTATGGTAGAGAAATGAAAAGCAGGGATATTTGTATACAAAGAAAAACCAAATGAATAAATCAAATCAATTCAGAGCAAAAAAACGTGAGTGGTTACAGCCGAGTGGCTTTTAGCAGTGTTTTCAAATTGTTACTAGTGTCTATTGTGGGCATATTGCTCAGAGTGTAAACATGAGGATTTTCCTTTTATTTTTTCTTAGCTAATTGCAAAACATATCAAGCAGTGCATGTATGGCGATTTGCATATCAGCCATCTATTCAAACCAAAATAAATTTTACTGAATAATTTCTTAGATAATAACCTATAATGGCATTACAGTGACTACAGTAACAGAGTTAATAATACTTATGAAAGGAATACTAGTTAATAAGTAAAGTCCTTTATATACATTACAGTGTTACAATTTGGGTCTAGATGTGGGATGCCACTGAGAAATTAGAAGATGAATTTCCACTTCTGTTAATGCTTAAGTAGTTAAAGTAGTTTTAATATGATACACATTTATGTTTAATGTTATTCAGACCTAATTCAATTTGTGCTGTAAAACACATTGATCCAATGTAATTATATTTGACAGAAAAATTATTGAGGCATGCTCTTAATTGTTCTGGAGGACATATTCTCACAAACTCTGAAGACTCCGTTTTATGGCTATGAGCATGTGTGTGTGTGTATGTGTGTGTGTGGGAGAGAGAGAGAAAGTGTGCCTATCTAAGCATACAGTTTATGAAGTGTATACATGGTGTGTGGTTGTGTGTGTGTGTGTGTGTGTGTGTGTGCGTGGTCAGGCAGAGCAGCACACATCATCATTTAATGATGGCTTAGCAAACGGTACATGTACACTCGACAAAGATGAATGATACTCCCGGCTTGTAGAAACTGCTGCATGATGCCTCTCTCTCTCTCTCTCTCTCTCTCTCTCTCTCTCTCTCTCTCTCTCTCTCTCTCCCTCTCTCTCTGTCTTTCTGAAGTCTACAGTTAGTAACTGGAGCATCGGGGTCTGTTGGGGCAAGCGAGACAGAGAGCAGAGCTATAGGGGCCAAGTCTTTGATTTTCCTGTCACGGCTGCTTATAATGATTAATGCCTGGACTTTGGGGCCACTCTGTGTGATTATGGGGCCCACAAGCTCCTGCTCCTCTTGTACTGCTAACTGTGATGTCTACAAATACACATGTATGCACAGACACACTCCCACTGTACCAAAAAAGTACTGATGGTGTCCTCTCCAACAGCTCAAAATGGTGTGTGTATTTTCAGGACCTGCCAATGCTTATTGGAAACCCAAGGAAAAGAAAAAAAAAAAGCTTTGTAGCCTGCAAAATGCACTTTTCCCTGGTGCATATTTGTTTCAACAAGTCCTCCAAATTAAATGACAAAATACATCATTTGTCTATGGCCTCTGGAACAACACATCGAAGCGCTGTCTGATCTGATGCCACCATCAGCGGGATGACATCATTTGTCTGTGCCTTCCAAATGTGCTACAAATCGCTGTTGAAAAATAAAATGAATTAATCTGTTTTATGATGTGGAATGCAATGGAAATGCATTGGTTAACATTTGGTTAGGTTCAGGGAAACATTGTCAAGGTTAGTGGACCTTTATTATCATAGTTACAATAATAACCACTTGGTTAAGGTTAAGGGTTGATTGTGGTTATGGTAAAAAGAAAAAAAAGAAAAGAAGGTAAAAGGAAACAGTGAAACTCCTGTGCTAAAGTTTTGTATTTTAATGCAGAAATAGACAAATCTTACATGATAGCACTTGCTTACCTGTCACCTGACATCTCAAAATGTTTGAAAACATGTTCCATTGTCCATCCATCGTCTTAATGTATTCAAACTGAGGAACAACCACTTTTCCAGCGGCAATTAGTGTGGCAGGACCATTTCTGTATGTTCCTCCCCCACTCTTTGTAATGCCTCCTCCTCTATTGGTGCTGACCTGACATGGAATCTCAATGGTAACACATCACAGCAATATTTTATGGTATTTACTCTCAGTGGCATCGTCTGGTACGTACAAATGTTCTTTGACAAAGTGGGGTCCCATGTTGTGTGGCACAAAAAAGTAGGCTAGTACATCAACCTCTGTAGCTTCACTACACTATATAATTAAACATTCTATGTGCAGTGAAAAGAATACAAAATGTAAAAGACTTGCTACTTGACCCAATCTGTATTCAAATAGGCAGACCTGGCTGCTGTCAAAAGCTTAGTGCTGTGGTACAATGGTGGCACACAACAGCTTGAGAAGCTGATAAAAATTAATCAAACCGGTGTAGTGATACCTGCAGATTGCTGTTTGATTTCCATTTGGTCAACAGATTACAGTCACTGGTGTTTTTACCTGCCCAGATCAGCTTGTTGGGAGAGGATCAAATTAATGTCTCTCGAAAACTCTGTCTACTTTATGCAAAGCTGGCACAGAGTGGATACTGTATTTTCTTATTATTCAAATCTTGTGACACAGATTCAAAAAGTCTTCACAGTGAGATTATTGAGTATAGCTGCATAGCAAAAAAAAACTTCATCTGAGTTTTTTGTGATAAAAGGACTGTTAAATGATTTTTGTTGTTGTAAATAAGGACTGACATATTGCATAAGTTGAGTAAATATGTAAATGCAGAGTATATTGTACGGTGGATGCAGTGCTGGTATCCATATCAGAAGCTGCAGAACCAGCAGAAGATACAATAGCTGTATGTCCACAGTCAGAGCTGGGTCCTAGATGATTGAAAGGGGTGAACACAAGTAAAAAGAAATGTGGAGAAATACAAAATATGTCATTTTGAAATTGCTGTAATTTTTGCTTATATGAAAGTTGAACTTAATCCCAAAAATTCCACATCAAAACAAGCGAGTATATCAGTTTCAGCAGCCTACAACACTGGCATTAGTGTTGGTCATCATATTGTTCAAACTTGAGTAGTCTCTAAGTGTCCTTTGCACCAAACAGCCTAATTCACATGTCAGAGTGTGGACACAACGTGTAAATACCTATTAACAGCACTGAGACCAACTATCTGATACATTCATTCCAGCCACAATGCTCTGTATGGGAGAACTGTGCTGTCTCATTGTGACTGACAAAGGCTTGGCGAGCAGCTTGCCCATCTTTTCAGCCTGCCTGCGATAGTGATCAGCGGCAGTCAGCCATGCCTCTCCGACTGCGAATACCTCACTATTTGATCTGGCATTAGCAGCCTTTACAGGCTTTAATATGTAGGATTATCTCCTCTTCACTTCTATGTAACGCTCTTGACCTCCCCTGATCATCGAGAGTCAGGGAGAACGTGGAAGAAAGGAGAGAGACAAAGAGAGAGGGGGTGGGTGGAGGACAGAGTGGAGAATGGAAGAAGGAAATCAAGGACAAAGACAGAATGAGAAAGAGGAAGGGAAACAGACTGGAAAGGTGGGAGGAGAGAGTGGCAGAGGTAACTAAGGACAAAATGAAGAAAGTAGGAGAGGGAGGAGGAAGAGTGCATGATAGTGAGAAAAACCAGGCGCATCTTAAGGTGGTAAGGAAAATGACATGAACAACAAGGCCTATCCAACACTTGATTTTGTGATAATGTGCCCATGATTCTGCAGCTTTCTCTTTCACTTTTCAGTCAATTGTTTACGAGGATTCATCCACTTGGGACTGTAAATATCTTTACCAGATTTTCACAGTGACAAATGGATAGCCTGGAAGTTGCCCTAAGATCCAACATTACAAAAAAGAAAGCCTTTTCCTACATCACTGTGCATCAAGATGTCACTTGAGACACTGAGAAGAGCTTTTTTGTGGAATTTTGTATATGTATATATTGCATACATTTATTTTTATAGCACACAATGCCCAATAGAACCAATGACATTTTCAGACAAAGACATAGATAAGATGTCAAAGGGGCCAGATTGGCAAGATGAGACTGATATCAATCTTTTCATCTGACTCTTTGAGTTTTATGGAAACCAGGTATATTTCCCGTAATGTCAGAGTGTTCCTTTAAACGTGCTGGATGTGAACCCAGGAAATGATAGTGCCTTTCCTCTATCCACTGAAGAGGGACCACAGGACCCAAAAATGAAATACCGAAATCAAAAAACTCAGAGCATTCCTCCAATAAGCCACATATAGATACCTTCCTGAGGAGGGAAAAAAGAAAAGGAAAAAAAATGGTAGCATGCACACTTCACAGTCGGCAGTGTGTAGTTAACCAGCAGAAGTGTGTTGTGTATGTGGTTTTATCAGCACCACCCAGCTCTCTAATCCCCAGTAGTACATTGAACCTTTTCAGACACTGACACATGCAGGGAATACTAATCCAACACAGTGGACTACGCTGCCACACATTCACACACCTGCACACGTACATGCAAATACATGCAAACACACACCTGGCTGTGCTAAGTGTTATGATCACCTGACCAGCTGCCACATATGTGGCATACAGTATCACTTCAGCCCGCAAGACTTAAACTTTCATTCTTTCACTTAACTGGAATCTCAGTTCCTTCCAGTGCTGAGACTCTAACTCACACTTAAACATCTCATACAGTATTTCATATGCAAAGAGCATACATATATGTAGCGCACACACACACACAGACACACATCACGTCACTGTGTCAACAAGCGTCAAGCAGAATCTTTTTTGCAAGGACATGCAGATGAACTACGCTGTGTCAGTTGGTACTGAGATAAGGGCATTAAAATGAGTATAAGTGGGGGCAGTGGGTGTTGATGGGTTCAAGCCTTGAATTGCCTGATTGAGGACCTTCGTTGCATGTCCTTCCCCATCTTTCTCTTCCATTGTTTCCTGTGATCTCTCTACTGTTGACTCCCCCCAAATGCCCATCAAATATCCCCAAATATCATGTGTCTAATGACCCATCATTTGCATCGTTTTAATCTATTTGCATTGTTTTAATCTATTTATCATGGACATTGCCTTCTCTCTCTCTCTCTCTCTCTACCTCCCTCTCTAATGCACACATCCACGCACACCCACTGTTACATGGAAAGGTCCTTGTATCAAAGTGACTGCCACCCAATCTTGCCAGCTGGAGAGATCAGGACAAATCTAATTTATTTTGGATGTTCAATCAACAAGGAGAGGGAGGAGTGATGACAACGAAAGAGAGACAGAGAGTCTGAGTTAAAGAAGGTGAGGGGAGATAGACAAAGAAAAACCTAAACAATAGAGAAGAATGACAGTAGTAGTAGGTAGACCTTATCTTTAAAAGCTGGCCATGCTGCTAGCCTCCCGTCTTTTACCTTTTCCACACTTTCTGCTTATAGTAATATACATTTTCATACCTAAAGAAACTAATCTGCTTGGAAAAATGCTCAAAACAAAGTTCAGTTTTACATAAATTATTTATTTATTTATTTATTTTTACTCCATTCTCTAGGTGACTATATACTTTGATTTCATTGGATTTTAGAATGTTTTGCTCTGATTCATTATTAAACAACTGTATTTACTACTTAATTTACACATAACAATTTTACATAAAACAGCACATGATAAACTTATAAATGCAATGCATTGGTGTATATTAAATCACTGCTTTCCAAACTGTTTGAGCTGTGGCCCAGTATCTAGTTTAATAGTCACATGTCATATGTCTGAGTTGTTAGCACTTCCACCAGAGGATGATTTCTGAGCTAACCTTTTGGATGGTTTAATTTAAATTGTAATAATAAAACAGGGCTGAAAGGGATCAAATTATCCATCAATACACTAATAAATAAAAGATTCATGCTGTAGAAGTTTCTTTTTTCTTCTTTGTAATCCTATAAATCTTCTCACAACCACTCAGATTTATCTTGTGACCATACCACTTCAGACTAAATGCTTATTTATCCGACACATAAACAAGAATTCACCAGAAGATGCTAGCATTTCTCAAGGGCAACTTTCCAGTCATGGAAAAGCCCTGCAAAATATCACAACTGGCCAAAAATAAACAATAAGAAGTTGTCAATATTGGAAGAAAGAACAAAAACCACTTTGGGTAAACACTCATCATTTGCGCTGCCCTGTTTTTGTTTACCAGTGTGTGTGTGTGTGTGTGTGTGTGTGTATGTGTGTGTGTGTGTGTTTTATAACAAAAATTGTGTGCCCTATATAGCCTCAGTAGAGTATTGTGGATGCTCCCAAGTGTGAATATGTCTTAACAGTGTGAAATAGAGCAGTCAACTTCAGCCTCCATCAGTTGCTCAGTCAACCTTCCTGAACAAATAGAGATGAGGTCCAAAAACCTTGATGGTGGGATCAACAAGACAGACTATGACAAAGCCTCCATTAGCCCCCGAGCTGTCCTCAATATACTGCAGGCGGGTGTCAAGCCTATTGTGCGTCTGCATTTCACAAAGCACAGGTAGGAATAATTGTCACACTGACACGGGAGAGGTGAACCTGACATTTAATTTTCTAAGAACCGAACATTCCTCTATTATATTTTGTAAACTTCTGCGTTTCAGATTATTTCACATAACTTCTAGAAACTTAGAGAGATTTATGAAAACAAACAAGTTTTAAGATTTAAAAGAGGATACTGAATTTGTCTGTCTTAGATTGCCAAGCAGTGAGATCCACAGTTGAAGAGCCTGGACAGTAAAGGCCCAGTCACCTTTAGTGACAAGTTTAGATTTTGGAACAGTCAGTAGGGCCATGCCAGATGAGCATTCAAGGCAGCAAACTTAAAATCAATTCTAAAAAGTCACAGGTAGCCAGTGAAGCGTAGCAAGGATTACTGTGATGTGGTCACTTCTCTTGGCAGCAGCAGTTTGTATGACCTGATCTTGGTTAAATACCTCAGTTGGACAAAGCTGGATTGCACAGCTTTAGTCACCTGACTGTCAAAGGTCAACACTCTTGAGTCGGAAAAGACACCAACAGGTTGCAGCTCTCTCTCTCTTTTTTTATTAACCTTATTAGACACGCAGACTAGATGAAAGATGATTAATGCTGCTGGTGCTGGGGCCAGGTAGTGTAACTATAATTATTTCCATGTCATCTATTACAGTTGCATATCATAGCTATGGAAATGACCTGAACCGAGAAACTTGCATGTTCACCACCCTTGTAGACAAGAGTAAAAGGCATGCAGTTCATCACTTTTCTTTCTCCCCCCACACCAACCCCCAATATTAATCACAGGTAGTCATCAAATGAGAAAACTACATTTCTCACCTTAGTATTTATCCGACTCTGAAATCACCCTGAAATCACCCTGCTTCATGTTGGACTTTGTGTCAACTTGCAAACAGTGAATCCAACAGCTGTGTACATTGTTTACAAGCACATTCTCAGGCTCCTCCATGTGCCATGAACAGTTGATCACTCACAGGTCTTCTATGCAGGTAAAACATGACTGACCAGATCCTGCATTTTCTGTGCCTCATCGTCCTTATGGTGTGTTCTATTGTTTTCTGAACATCCAGCTGTAGAGACAAATACTTAAGGTTGCGCCATTTTTACAACATGTGTTCATGTGCAGAGTGTGTGGCAAGTGTGTGTGCATTTGAATACAAAAAGGAGCTAATACAGGCAAAGCCTCATTAGTACTTTAATTTTAATGTATTTTAATGTGCCGATGGCTGCTCATTAACTTTTTTCCTTTTTTTTTCGTATTAATAGTGTTGGACTGGCTAGATATCAGTCTAGTCTGATAATGGTACACTGGATGAGGACACAATATCTACAAGGTACACCACTGGTGATACACTGATGGTGTAACTGCACACTAACATGACATTAGGCCAAAGTTGTTAAAAAATAAATAAATAAATAAATTGGCAGGCCCTCACAGTTAGCCATAGCCTACATACTATAAATATGTGACATTTTCTGACTTAATTGGACTCTGTACAGGTCACCTTTCATTGTTATACACACATACCTTTATATTATGGCTGAGTGTAAGGGCTGCCATCATTTATTTTTTTCTGTCTACATGTTAGTTTGTTGTGAAAGTACAGGCTTGTTCCAGTATCTTGACATTCTGTAAATTGACAAGGCCATGCAGACTTTACCTTAAATTGCATCCCTACTGTTAACTTAACCCCTCCCCAGAATAGCAATAGTCCAATCACAGCTCTCCAGCTGTAACTAGGGACAGCAGGTCTGTCAAGTTATGGATTCTCCACAATGTGGAAGCAGTGGACACAGGGCTATAATAACAGAGTAGATAAAGTTTAGTAGAAACAGTTTGGAGGGCCATGTTTCCACCCATTCTAAGCCACAGAATAAATTATGTTATTTTTAAAAGGTCAGCCGCATAATAAAACTAGTGTCAAACCAATTTATAAAGTATATGACTGACTTGTACGGGCAAGTTATCATAAACCACAAAAGTTAGATTTTCTGGAGCCAGGTACCTCATGCAAACCTGATCGGGCTGAATTTAGTGATGATAGGCCTAAGCCCACATTTACAGCAAGGGGAATTAATGGAAGAAGTGCTGTGCTGTTTTAAAAGAATCTATTTTTTCCATTTGTCTACCAGTAAGTTTTAAGTCAGAGAAACCTCAAGTTACCTAAAGAATAATGATTATTTTAAAGCTGATGTGGACATTAGTCACCTCTAGTAACTCCCACCCAAACACTGATATGAATAGTATTTCCCATATGCCATGGAAAATATAACTCACTCACACAAGTGTGAACAAATTAAAACTGATCCACCGATACAGTGTCTCTGATACAGTGTGTAGACTGCATGCCAAAGCACAAATGAGGCACCATGTTCCCAGATAAAGGCCCAAACTCACACTGAACTCACACTGTGGCCATGCTGGGCCTTATCACAGACATGCAAATGAGTACTAATTAGCACTAATTATGGCTCCCTGTCTTCAGAGTTGTATAAAAATGTACAAGAATGCCTTCTTCTCTCACAGTTTTCTCAGTAAGGCTGTTTAAAGATACATGTTAGACACTGTAACTGTTATAGACAGGAATGTTTATCCTACAGAAAACTGATTGGATATTCATCCTGAAATTTTGAACCCATGACTCCACCAATGCATATAATGCTCTATCTTATTTGGGGCTAAACTAATCTGAAAATATATTTTGGTGCTGAGTTTGCAGTGATGCAGGTATTGTAATGAACTGTTGTAGCAAAGACCTACTTGTCAATCCATAAGGCTTTTCACACTGTCCTTAGGGTTAGGTCAGTTGAGAAAGCTTTTACCCTGGCACAGTACTGGCACCTTCCAAAGTGGGTTCACCCCTGACTTTAGCCAAGGAATTGCTGGCCCTGCTTCAGAGCAGGGTTATATCCTAGTTTGCGGGGTTACCCCCTGGAAATCAACTAAACACTGGGCTTAAAGGCATTGGTGTGGAAATGGATTTTGTGTCACGCTTTGGTCGGCCAATCGCACAGTTTCTTCATCGTTGTCACGTCATTATGAACATGCTTGTATAGATATAGGTTTCTAATCATCAAACTTCTGTCTGCTGGTATCTCTCCACACAATGCTGAAGCAACAAAGAGAAGCTGCTTGGTTAATTATAAGCAGAAAACCAATTGCCCCACAAGCAGGGCAACTACCCATCAATGTTGCTTTAGGTTATTAAAGTGATTAATAGTAATGTATGTATTTTTCTTAATATATGCAATCGTAATAGCAGCTGCAATGTAAGAGTTAAACCAGTATAACACATCCAACTGGGAAGAGACCTTAGGCCAGACTCATACTGGATGGATTAGATCCTAAGCCACCAAGGATCCACCAGGAAGAGATGGATATGTGATTAGGGAGAGGAAAGTCTGGGCATAGCATAAAGACTGCAGATGGAAAAAGGAGCTTCTCTAAAGCTCACTAATTAGTACTTATCATCAGTAACTTTATGAGTGTCCACTGTTGCCTGGTGATGACAAGACTCCAGGGGATCACTGCCTCCAGTCAACAAATAAGCAAGAGGTGTTACTGTTCTGTTCCTAACAGCCACAGTCTAAGGTAGGGCAGGGCCCGCTATCATAGAGAGGGCAGAGATACAATAAATCATACAAATGGGGGTGGTGGTACACACACATGGTGTCGTAGGTGGTAGGTTGGTGTCGTAAAAAGACTGATAAAAACCTGAAAGAGTTAATAAAGCATAACATAACAAGCATAACATTTTTGTTCTGTGTGTAAGTATTTGTTGCAAAACCGTTTTATGAAATCGACCCCTGATCTGAGCAGGTGGGCTTGTAGATCCAATTAAACACAGTTAATCTTGACACCAACTTTAACGTGGTGCTGGACAGTCGGTGACACTCCCACCACTGTGCCTCTCCTCCCACATGCAGCACATGGCGTCTTACCAAAGTGTCAAGCAGGTGCATAAAAAAAAAAAACACAACAAAAATCTCCAATAATGATAGATGAAGAGAAAATCTTTGGAAAATGAAATTGTATCAATCTTACAGTTTCTGCAGATCTCACTGAAACCTGGAGAATACTGTATGAATCTTTTATTTGTTTGTTTTCATTTTGTCCTGCCTTAGAAAATTGAGAGTGTTTTAAGAGATTTGACACACCTTAACTTTCCCTTTAGTGGGTTTAAATTTGAGATGCACTCATAGGGAGCTCAGCTTCAAAGTTCCCTTGCAGTGACACAGTGTAAAGAGAGAGAGAAAGAACCACTTTCACGGAGTTTGTGTCTGGTGTTTTGGTAAAATACGACTTCTCTTGTATTTTTTATGGTGTTCTACAGAGAAATAATGAAGTAGAAAGTCCTAATGTCCTGGTTAGAGGGCCTCCCTGTGCCTTGGCTGAGATCCATTTAACAAGACGACTCATTGCTGCGGGGTTTACTCCCACCACATCACTACATTTATCATCCTGTACGTAGGTGTAATTATTATATTTAGGGAGCAGAGCCACTGGGACAAAGCTCTGCACAGAGAGGTAGCAAAGGTCAAATAAAGAATTACTCAGACAGAGACCTGAGAAATATGTTTGTGGAGGTGCCTTTCATTTGAGACACTGCAGACACCGATGGCAATGCACAGGTTAACAGACACTGCCTGTCAGCCATTCATTACTGCTTACAGGGGAGCTGACTTCTAGATACAGTGTAATAAGCAGTGGAGTGGTGTTGTTTTACTATTGAAAAATGAAGTCATGGAACCATGCAGATGGCTGGATGATCAGTAATTCCATTTGTAATTCTGTCACTGTCACTCGGTACTATATGTAACAAACCCTTGTGATGGCGGGGATCATCATACAGTTGTTGACCATGGTTACACTTGTTTTTTCACACTGGTTCCTAAGTAGAGAACTGTGTCTGTTATCAGCCAAAATATTATTCTGCATTCTCAGGATTTGCTGGTAGTCATCAGCTGGGTCTTTGCACGTTGACTGATCTCAGATCAGGACTGTCAGGCCTTGGTCAGAGAACCTTTTTTCTAACATTCACATGACAAATGGAACAAACATAAGTCTTCTGTTTAGGGCATTGAACTTCAATGCAAAACTAGCTTCAATGTCTTGTCAATCTGGCAGTAATCTGTTATCATTCTCTGATCAGCTGCTGATTTACATGAATGTTTTTGCCAGTTTATTTTATTTCTTTGGCACTTGTCTATTTGACAACAGACAGAAAAACAACAAAGGAGGCAGACAGGAGAGGGGATTTTTACATGAACTTGTACTCATTTTACAAATTGCATAATTAAAATCTGAGGTCGGATTTCTCTCAGAATCTGCCCAGTATTTTGTGTCCTACTTTGAATATGGTGAAATTTAGATAAAATTAAGATAAAACTAATAAAAATTGGCCCGCGGCTCAAATCTCATATTGGGAAACATTTCCTCCATGTGTTCTCAGACCTGAAATCTATGTGATAAAAATACAAAGTTATTTTTAGGTTAATAAACAGTGCGTGGAGGCTATTATGCTCCCAAGTAGCATGACCAACCAAAAACTACTGATTACAGTCCAGAACAACTACTTAGACAGTTACATATTTTTTATTCTTTAGGCTTTGTGCTTCAGCATATTCACCTTGAAATAAAATAATGGATACTATATTAAAGTGCCAAATCTCAACTTTAGTTTTAGTAGGTTCATTTCAATATAAAAAGATCTGCATCTTACTATCTCCCTATATAATAAATCATCTGAATGGGATTCTATTTGACAATTTAGTGTTGTTTAGTTCTACAGTATGTTACATGCTACATCTACATCCATACTTTGTCTCAGCACTTATTACACAAAATATCTCACAATACTCAGGCAGAACTTGACATCTTAATGTCACAAGGTAGAACACTGCAACAAACAAGGCTCACAAGAGAAGATGAGTGGCGTTGAGTTCATTTCCATTAGTGTCCAAGTCTAACAAACAAACTAACAAACCAGAATCATTTCTGGCTCAGGTTGTTAGGCTAAATCTCAGATTTTTCACAATAATCCATGCTTTTCTAAGCCATTTTCATGAAAAACATCCTCTGGTGGATTAAATTGAAATGTCAGCACTGTATTTCTACTGTTTACCTTGTGGTAACTGTTATGGAAGATTGAATGATTGCAGATGAAACAATATTCCAAAGATGAAAAATCCTGTCTCTGAGAATTATAAAGTGCTGTGCAGGGTCTTACAGTCTAATAAGGTATCAAAAAAGTATAATTTAGTGTCAATAGAAAAACTCAGGCATTGGCACAAAAAATTCAGATCCTGTACAATATAAATCTATATTGCACAGCTGTCACAAGTAAGTCATACTGATGCGTGTTGGACAGGACAGAAGAAGCCCACAATGAGAACAATAAGTTTTCTGTAACTGAGACTAAACACGACTAGACACGTTGACACAGTCAGTTATTGGAACCAAGCTCTGCAGTCAAATACAGCGACATCACTCAAGGACAGTGAAGAATAGAGAAAGTGAGGAGTAGATAATACACATTCAAGGTGATAAAGAATAATACTGAATGTTAGGGAAATTAATGTACTGCTGTAAAATAGAAAATAGAAAATGTTGAGATTTTGTCGAATTTGTTCTTGGTTTGCAATTTTTGCATTGCTGGTGAAAAGTAATTAGCATTTAAAATAACCTTATTAATAAATGTCTACTGTGCATTTCAGTCCCAAGCTCCAAATAGCTTTGTTGTGCCTAGATTGGAATATTACAATGGTTAAAAAAAAAAATATAGCAATGCTTATGTCTGACATTCCAGTGCTAACAAATATTTTCAGTGTGTTGCATCCTCTAATACATGCAGACATGTTTTTATCATATTAGCTTAAGCTTGACAAAACCAAATAACAAAGGCACATTTAAATTTCATCTCATCCAGAATTTGTTTTTCTGCTCTTTTCGAAGATAGGCATGCGACTGTGTATCAGAGAGGCAATTGATTTTTCTCTTGGCTGTCTGCTCTTAATGAGCGTCAGCAATATAATGCCTGTGATATCTTCCATTTACTAGAGCAGCGAGAGTGCTACTTTGTCAGACTGGAGACATGAAAGAGCTGTGGTTTTCAGATCAGCCTGCGAGCCTGTTCCCTCTTCGCTGCCACCTTCTCATGCACTCCTAATGGAAGCAGGACAAAGAGCTGGGTGCGCCGTTTCCTTGTAAATTAGCAGCTTTTGGATGTGTCTCATTTGAACACAAAAAGCATGGGGTGCTATGAACTAAGGCTGCTAAGGCTGACTATTCTCTGTGTGTGTGTGTGTGTTCGTGTGTGTATGTGTGTGAAGCACGTGCAGCTTTGCCTGCCTCATACCTCCAGTGGGGGGAATGGGAGGTGATCAGAGGGCTGACAACATGCAGCATGTCTCTCACATTCAGCACAACCCTACAATCCAATTCCCTTACAAGCCACTGACTCTGTCCAACACTCCGAGACAAACCTGCAGCTTTAGCCCTGCTACATACATCACAGTTCAACATTAACGTTTTCTAGTCAAATTAACCATGTCAACTCTCTGTAATTACTGTCAATGAATGAAATAGAAGTGGCATTTTCTCATTGGTACAATTTCCTCCTGTCCTCCATTTGCCCTCTCTAAAAGATAAACTTGTCATTTTTCTTTGACTCCCTCCGCCATCTTCCAGCTGTCCTTTGGCACCAGAGAGCAATTTACCTGATTTACAAAGTGACAGAGTGGTTCACAATGTAAAATGCTATGTACAGGGATTCAGTGATGGTCTGTAATGTAAATTCTCAAATAAAAACTGCTATTTAACAGCAACACCAAGAAATAAAGGCTGGATGCTAATAAAAGCCTATTAAGAAACATTGATGAGTGGTGAAATTAGCTATGGTATATTCTGATAGCTGCTCCTGGTATTGTGACAAAGTAGACAAAGTAGGTAAAACCACACCATTTGTCCCATTAATATCTCATATTTTTACACTGTGCTTACAACTGGTTTGCTCAGCCACATATACCATCTTAATCTGCAGTCTTGCAAATGCTAACTATCCTGGGTTTGTTTGTGTTCATTAGTAGTGATGTATGATATATGATGCAGAGGCTCGAAAGCGTGTGCACATCAGAACAAACAGCAGCTTCCACTGATATTTGTATCAAGGCTTTTTTCGTTTTCATAGACTCACATGATCAGTTTCGACCCAAGGTTCAAAACTCTTGGTTTCTTTAAGGCAGTGAAGGTGGTGGAAGGTTGAAGTTACACCATCAGCACATCTTCCATTCTGGTGACTAGTACCAGTAAGATCTGACAATCATTGTCAGCCAATATAATAATTACACCTACATACCGCATGTTTTAAAAACACAGTTGGTCAGAGTAGGAGTACAGATGCCACTACTGATGCCACTGTTGAGGTAAAACACTACTAGCCAAGAGAAACTTAATTGCAGAATACCATAGGCTGGTATACACACTACAATATGTGTACACCAGCCTTCTCTGTACACTGTTAGAGAGCTAATGTCAATAAAAAGCCAAACACAATACAGAAACTTTTCTTTAAAAAAAACAAAAACAATAAAAGCTTCCTGTGCTCTCCCCCCATACACCTCTCAATTGCACAAGCACTCAGTTAACCCCTCTTTACTAAAATCACATGTTCTTCCTTAAACCTACAAAATACACATAACTTTGCACCTTTTCTATCGATGAAGTCATGCTGTAAATCTAGTAGTCATACTGAGTAATGCCCTCATTTTTGAGAAATTTAAGAGAAATAAATGAGTATAATAATGTAATATTTCTCTGTTATTATCCCCTCTCCTTAATGTCCATTACATTAGATCACGTATTTTGCTGAAAAACTTTCCAAACTATGAGACTGATTGAAGCTCCTTCTGAAGTACCACTGATGTTTCAGTGTTTACATGGTGTCCTTCATGTGATACAAGCTCAGTGTGTTTCACAGGAATGAAACAAGGGGTTTCACAGCACACGTACAAGATTGACAGATGGAGAAAAAAAAGGGAGCACATACAGGTTGCTTTAAATGATGCTTAATGATTGATCTGATCGTCGTCAGTCATTGATAATCGTTCTGAATCATCGGCCTGGTTTTGGATGGCCCTTACAAACAATGTTTGTAGTTAGATGTGATCAGATAATATCAGGAAAGTCTACGCTCACACTTTGCCAGGTCACTGATTTCACCGCACTCTGCCGGTGTCTGTTATCCCTCAAAAATCAGCTTTCAGGGATTGAGGAGACCTGATTTGTCCCTAGACACTGACAAAAATTTCAGCATTTTACAGTCAGTTTTTTTTTGTGGTTCGACGATGACTGCTGAGCATGTTTTACACACGGGGAGAGTGCCATCTCTCAATTACAGTGAAAGGGGAAATGACAGGATGCACCGTGAAGACACTGTGCTAATCATTTCTGTAGATTACTCTTCAATATCGGCTGACAGATTAGCTGAGAGAGGCCTGCACAAATGGTCCCAATTGTGGCTGTCGGTACTGCAAAATGTGTGGTCATTACCTCTGAGGCAAGAGAGTGAAGAGATACGTGATTCTTTGTGTGTGTGTGTGTGTGTGTGTGTGTACACCTTAGCGAGCCTCCAAGAATGTGCCCACACGAGAGTTTCTGCAAGTGCGTGATTGTGTGGACATGAAATGGCCTTAAATTGTCCTCCCGGCCATCAGGCGCTGAAGTCATGGTTTCCAGGTGATGTCCGGTTATCTCCATGGAGACGTGTTGTTAAGGGAAGTCGTTAGGTTCCTGTTAGCCAAGGTCTCTCCGAGGAGATAACGAGATTCTGGCTGACATGACAGCCTGGATGGTCCAATGTAGTGTTTCTCAACTGGCAGCGTTTAGACTGAAAGAGGGTCGAGAGAAGCTTTCAGAGGGTAAAAGAACCAACATAAAGATTACAGTACAGTCCAGGGTCCATTCCATTTTCAACTCTCCCTCAAACCTGCATCAAGTGTCAGAATACCCTGCTCATTTTTATTTATTTATTTATTTAAATGAAAAAATCTACATACAATGTAAATAGAGCTACTTAATAATTAAAAAGAAGAAACTTTCAGATACAGTTTCAGGAGTGAATTACTTCACAGGACATTTTCAATAAAACACTCTCTTTTTTTTTTATTCAGCTCTTGCATTGAAACACTCAAATTACTCAAGCACTCATGAGTCACAATGGCAAAACAGTTGAAATGACGAATCAGTTTCAATGGTAGCGAACAGTTTGAACTTTTCTGCAGTTCTGTCAGGAACACTCCTTTCATTTACTGCAGATTATTTGAATTTGACTAGGGTTGGCAGCGACAGAGACAGAACAAAGTGGCCTGCAATATTTCCTCTAGTTGTGTTAAAAAGCTCAGACAAGTCCTTGCTGTACTTGTGAAATTGTTCACTGCCTGACACACTTGTGTTCGGCTTCAGCAACTGTCCCTTGCAGCTGGACCTGTATATCTTGTGATTGAGATTTTTTTAGAATAAGCAAATATATAGAAGGAACAAGACTAGAGTAGCTAGAGTAGCAGCAGGTTATACTGAGGCACAGCAATGCACCAAGCTAAATGGTAATGTCCAGGGATGTGTAGAGTATCCAAAAACACACACACACACACACACACACACACACACACAATGGAAAGTAGCAATGTTTTGCTCTCGTCATAATGACAATGCCTGCAAGAGGGCACCAACTGTGGGTCGTAATAAGCTACTTCTAAAAACGATCTATAGGATCAATGCAGTCAAAGCCATAATCCGACGGGAAAAAAGGAAAAGTGAGGCAATATATACACAAATATATATATATATATGTATATATATATGTATATATATATATATATATATATATATATATATATGAACCAGCAGCATGTCTGATGCTGAGCTGCTGCCATTAGCCCTAGCTATGTTCAGGATGGAACTGAGAGAACGAGAGACAGCGAGAGAGAAGAAGAGAGACCAAACACAAAGAAAACCACTGCCTCTCACCTTTAGTGCCAGTGAAAGGTGTCAGTTTTTATGATGTTGTTGGTGTAATGTCAGTATAAATATCAACAGATCATTTACCTGTCTATTTTTGCTGAGAACTACATGTCGCAAGACGCTGAAACTCTAGATGACACGCTGCAGCGCCGGCTGCTGTGCCTCTTTAACCTGTTAACATGGGAGGCGATACGAAACATGTACACGTACACGCCATGCAGGCAGCGTGAAAAAACTACTCTAAGAAGTAGTTTACTCAAAAATAGTTACCTATTAGTTACAAAAAAGTTACCTAGTTATATATAACTGAGTAAATATAACTTGTTACCATTCACCTTTGCTCATGTGCTAATACTCTCATTATGACAAAACGTACATTTTTATATTTAACAGGTGTAATGTTCACCATGTTTACAATATTATTTTGGCATGTTGATATACTTGTGGGACTTGATGAAATGTCAGCGGATTTATTACATGCAGAGATGTTTCACATGATGATTGAAAAGTTGATCCGCTGATGGTGTGTTTTACACTAGTAGCATTCGCTGATTCACACACACATTGATACTGCGCTTCTATACACAGCGCCTCCCTATTGCACACATTCGTTCATTGGGGGGCTCTTTCTACAATTCAGCGAAACCCTGGCTTATGTTTACTGACACACGGATGACATTTTTGGTGAGAATCATTCAGTACTCTAACGAGCCTCGGTTCCCAATCCTCAGGCTGCAGACTGGTACCTGGTCTCAGAACATTTGCTCTCAGGGCCCTGAGGAAACTATATGATGAAACAAAGCTTTGCAATATGATCTTTTAGGATCTCTCTCTGTCACATACCCTTCAGTATCCTGATTTTGACTAAGGAAACTGGGGGTTGTACTGTATTTGTTGTATATCTTTACAGAGCAAAACAGTTTCATTTTCATTTCAGATGTGTTTTTAGGGTCCCAAACTCTCTCCCGCACTCTTTTATCTTAGTCTTAATCTGTCATTTTCTAGCTCAGTATCAAGGCTTGTTGTGAGGAATTTATAAGACAAAGAACATGATTTGTGAACCCACACAGAGATCGGGTGACCCCAGTTTGGGTTTACATTCCATTGTGCTTACACTGACACAGAGGACATGATTTTACTTCGATACGGAAGTTTCATTTTCGTGCCAAAATAAGAAACATAATTGCAGTGCACATTTGATTCTTTAAATTATATGCACAAACCACAAGTGTACAATTCCAAAATCAAGATCAGACTTAGATGCCCTCCAGTGGTAGTATCAAAAAATAAAAAAAAAGGGGAAAAAAAAGTGTACAGTTAAAGTTACACCCCCACCCTTGTATCTGCCCCAGGGACACCAAAACAATACTTTACAAGATGAGTCTGCAGACAAGCTATGTTTCTATAGGGAAGCTTAGCAAGTACCATCCAGTAGATAGATGTTCTCAATTGGCTGTGTTTTCTCCCATGATTCCTTGCCCCTTCCCAGGGGGAGGGATGACATGAGCCCATCCACCCACCCCTACCCCTGTGCAAAACCCCTTCATACATCACAGTCCTTTTTATTTATGTCATTACTTAAAATCAGCCAGTGATATTAAGAAGCAGGGCCTATATAACCTCTTTTACACCAAGGCTTATTATATGGCTGGGAGGAGAAAGTGGGAATTAGAGAGAGGGGGAGGAGAGGAAAGGAAGGAAGAGAGAGATAAGGAGAAAACAGGACCTTTAATCCAGTTGGGGCTCCCAGCAAATACCTGTCTCTGTGATGTTTTTATTGTTTTAATAACGCCAGCATTGCAGCGGATTTGTCCTGATCTTGTAAAATTATAAATATTGATTTTTGTGATGGGAGAGGGGTTGGAGAGGGAAAGGGGAAAGCCATCTCTCTCTGAAAGCCACGATAACAGATCCTGGTTTATAATGCACTGGGCTGTCATGTTGATGGAAGTGTGGATCAGCGTTGATACTGAATTTTCTCATCAGCCTCAGAGGAGAAGGAAGCTATTGAGCTTTCTCTAGACTCTGTTTAATGTCTTCTGCTGGCTTCTGTCTTTCTTATCTCTAGCTCTCTGATAGGGCTGCTCAGAATGTGTTGTTATTGTGACTGCATAAATTCAGCGGTGGTGAAAGATTAGTTTATTTATTGTTCTGGAATTGAACACACTCCTTAAAGAAAGCGTTTGACTTTTTGGTAAATATTCTTATTTGCGTTCACTAAATACGAAGCAAGTGTTAGCAGTTGGGTAACTTAGCTTAGCAAGACTGGATGGTGCTTGTTGGTGGATTTTGTTACCATTAGACAGAGCCAGACTAGCTGTTTCCACCTGTTTCTTGTCTTGATGCTGGGCTAGTCTAACCAGCTGCTCTCTGTTGCTTCATACCATACAGATATGCAAGTGGTATCAATCTTCTGATCTACCTATTTCTAAAATGTAGAGCTATAATTTTAATAGGAAACCAGTCAAGAAAATAGGCAGGATATTTTAGGTGCAGGATATAATTTAACATATTTCTTTTTTCCTCTTCTTTCACCGTAGGTAATCATTTCCAGTATTACATGTAGTTTCAGAAATGTTTAATGGCCTCAGTTATAATGGCGATGAGGGTGCCACCTCCAAGTGCAGAACCCCTGACCCAGGCGGCTGATGTAAGATATGTATATATATATTCTGATTCCTGATACTTGTGATATGCTTTAATTTAAATTGAGATGAGCTCTACAAGCTTTGCTCCTACAGTATTTTGGAAATTGCCACTTAGTATATTGTCTCTGTTCCATATCTTTAGTTGTTATATTTTAATGTTGTGCTTGAAATATCTGCAGCACAAATAACTTAAACAGAAAGAAAGCTTTATTTTGGGGATGTGATCATCCTATTATGGTCAAATACATCATACAAACTAGTTCCTTTAAAGAATACTGACATCTTAAAGCAGATCCTGTGAGGGAGGAGTGAGTGGGAAATAGGTATGTACGTTAAAACACTTCCAATATTTCCACTAATTACTTTTTTTAATTGGAAGATAAAAAACTTGTTACTAAAAGAGACAGGAAATGTTTGACTATTTGTCAGACTATAATAGTATTACTGAAGTTCTGTCTTCTCATAAATCACTGATGTCAGGTTATTAACACCACCATATGAAACTTTCACCACTAAAACTATTAAAATAAAATGCAGTATTCATGTCTTTTCATTCACTTGTGTGAAATCCAGTCAAAATGTTGAATTTGGATTCATCTGGGAGCTTCCCACAGACCACCAGTTATTATGCTTAATTAATATATTATCAGTCAAAGTGTCTCATATCCATTAGATGAATGATACTGATAGCACCAGGTGCAATTTCATGAAACCTGTTGCATATGCATGCTTTCAAATTCATGTTGGGACACAGCAAATTTGTACACTCTTTGGTCCAGCTAATTTCTATTCTGACTGCAGGAGGAAGTCTTCTTTTAATGTCCAAAGGCTTACTGACATAACCTGCTGTATACAAGAAGAGTGAAAATCTGGGGCTCTTGACCTGTTTTGCCTTTGGTGTGGTTCCTTTCATGGGGTTTCTGTAGCAGCCCTGGCCTGTGCTTTCCTTAGATGGAGGGGTATGTTTGGCCAACTTGACCTGTTGTCTCAGAGGCCATGGCTACTCAGAGGCGCCCAAATATTGAAACAGCAGGATGTAATCCTAGATTTGGAATGGGATACATTTAGTTAAATGTTTGCCCAGCCACAAATCGTGTAGGGCGTTTCCAAGTGGCACTGAGACAGATGATACCACTGGGCTGGAACAACGAGACAGAGGGAGTGTAGTGGGGCATTTGGATGAGAGGGCTGGGATAGACAGAGTGAGAGGAATGAAGCAGCGGCTGTTGAAAAGAGTCATTCATGGAAGGATGGATCAGTGGGCAGGCCAAGCAGAGCCATGGAGAGATCGTTGGAGCTGCTTTCAGGGCCAGACGTTTTCTGGCTGGGCCCATATGTGCTCTCACGGGGCTCCAAAAGCCTTCAGGCTGCCTCCCAAAAAGCCCTCAAACTCATCCTCTAGTACCACCCACTGTGACAAGGACAAGGTGGTTCAGCCACCTGTGCCACACACACCCAGACTGATGCCAAAATGCCAATCTAAAGCCAACCATTTGTGCCATTGTAAACCATTATGTTTATACTCAATATAGCGATAGATTCCTGTGAATTTTAGCTTTGAGAACCCTGTTCCCTAAACTCACAATCTCATCTAACAAGTCCAACACTTCCCTTTAAAGATTACAATATTTGCAATTTTAATTTATTGTTTATAAATTATAATCTCCCGCTTACATGTTCCAGTGAACACAATCAAACAAGCTTTTTTTCTGAGACAGCTGAGATCGTGGAATGTGGCAACATTTCTACCACATAAAGTCTGTGTATAGATTGTTTTTATTTGTGATTTTCTAATGGACATTATTTGGGTAATAATGTAACTTGCATTTTCCTGACCCATGGCATTTATTTTAATCGATGTTGCCATGTCCCCGGATCTTAGTGAGGAGAATGTTGTTATGACTACCAAAAATTAGTACCAGGTGATTAAAGGAAAGGAAACTTAATTATCCTATGATTTTGTATTTTGTGTGTGTGTGTGTGTGTGTGTGTGTGTCTGTAAACCTTTCTGCGGTATTCTGGTTCTGCATACACAGAATGAAACCACCGGATGCATTGTCTGTTATTTGCTGATGAGCATGCACATCACTGAAATAAAAGAATGCAACAGAAATACATGCTAGGTAACCAAGTAATTTTAAATGGCTGCAAAGTGCATCAATAACTTCAAAGTGGAAGCGTTCATGCAGCGTGACTATTGTGAATAATGTGCTGTCTATACCAATATTAAACTAGCTATAACTGCTTTTTAAAACGACTCATTTGACTGTTAAATCACCATATTCTAATCTGCCACTTCTAGATTTGGTTCAGGTAACTAACACTAAAAAAAGAAAGATCGCAGTCTTGATTAAGATTATTGAAATACCATCTGTTTTGGGTTAACAGAGAGCAGCAATGACTATTGTCAGCAGATGGAATCCCAGTGTCTTAAACCAAGTAGTTTGCAACAAATATACTGTTAGAGCTGTTGTTTTAAGCTTTTGAAACATGATAAATGCTGTTCTTTTTCTGGTAAGGACAGATGCTGGTTTAAAAAAAAGTTAGTTTAGTCTAGTTTGCGGTGAGCACCTTTCACCAAAATAAAACCCACAGTGCTGTTTGACTTGTGGTTGATTTCATTTGTAGGTTGCAGTTGAATCAAAGTCTGCTCACCTGATTTGAACTGCTTAATGGGAATCTGTTTATGTGTATAAAAAAAATGGTTGTGAAAAGTTTATCTAAGTCCAACTTGTCATGTCTTCTCCCTAAATCTAAGTGGTCATCAAATGCATGATCTCAAACACAACTTATTTTTTTTAAAAAGTGTGTTACCTATAATCAATTTGCAATGAGCTCTGGGAGAGATGATACCTACCAGTCCAATGCAGCATCCTAGTAAACCAGCAGCCATCCCAGACAAAGTCTTCCCCTGGATGAAGAGGATCTGAGACACCTCACCTTCTGAATACTAAACCAAGCTGAGAGCGGCTGGCCGGTGTGCATTAATCAGATCCGACTTGCATATCTGAGCCGCTTAATTGCATGGAGGGAAATGTCAGAAAGCAAATGAGTCTAACATGTCAATGTGTTAATTCTGCTATCGATTTCATTGATGCGCCATTCGCTCTCTCAGCTCATTAAAGCCGACCTGTCAGACCACACACACACGCACGCACACACACACACACACACACACACAGTTGCCTAAGGATTTCTTTCTTTTCAAGGAAGCGTCTGACTAAATTTTATATTGTTACTCATTCATGCCGTTCACATTGACCTTGTTTATGCTTGTGGATGCTTGCTGGTACTTATGGAGATAAAAGTCTCATGTCTTTTAAAGTTATGTAAGAAAATATACTAGCGTGGGTGGAACATTTGTGATTCTACAAAATACAACCGATTAGCTAGCAGATTTCAAACTAATTTGATCTTTATTCATCAGACATAGTATCAGTTCACAGCTTGCCTAACTTTTATGCATCAGATTTTACCTTACAGATGATCAAATCAAATAATCACTGTGGCCAAAGTTAGTATGTTCTGTTATGCAGTATGGCATCATCCATAACATCACCACACCCTTTCTATTCATTCCAGCACTGAAAACAGCAGAAAAAATTAATTATATTGAGATATTTAGTGGAATTTATGTTTTCTAAAATAACATGTTATCTTATCTAAGAATAAATTCTTGGTTAAGTGATTGACAGGCACAACAATTTTTGGAATCAGTGCAATAGGCAATGTCAGCTATTATTACTCTGTGACTTTCAGTGGTGGAAAAAGTGTTCAGATCCTTCACGTAAATAAAAGTGTTGCACGATAACACAAACAAGGCAGTGGTATTCCAGCAATTCCTGTGATCTGCTGGGGAAAATGATCATTTTTGCCAGTGGCGTATGGTAGCAATATATAGTGATGCTTTTGGTTAAACAAAAAGGATCTTACTCTTTAATAATAAAGGTCTATCTCTGTAGGAATCCAATCCATAACTTCATCAGACATAATAACTAATCCTGAAAAAAAAGTACTTTAGTGGACTTACTTTGATGTGAACAATTGCCCATTGGATTACATTGCAGCATATGTTTGTGTTGGCCAGGTACACTGTACTTGCTCAATACTGCACTAACTCCAGGAACACAGGAAAATAACGTCCAAGTTCAAAAGAATGACAAAATCAGCACTTTTCATAAACAGGTGAAATGTCAAAAAATATACTGAAGGACTATAAGTGTATAGTGTCTCCAGTACTGACACTATTTGCTATGTTTTGCATCATGGATTTGAACCTTCACCCCTTCAGTAAAGACTGGATCTGTTCTCCTCACTACCATTATGTTACTACTGCACTTTAAACATAGTGACACTTAAAACTCTACCTCTACGCCCGTGTGTGTCTCTGTAGTACATGTGTGTGCATGTGAGAGAGAAAGAGGAAGAGAAGGGGGGGGAGTTAAAGAGAAATGGAGAAAAGGGCTGGTCGTCATAGCAACTCAGTTTTTCAAGGAGAGTCAACCATTCATTTCCACACTGAAGACTGCAAGGTAACACTTAACTCTGTTCTTCACCTAAGGATACTACTTTAAAAGTCCCCCACCCCCACCCCCTAACCCATCCCTCCCCCCCTCCATCCTGCCTCTCTACCTCACTCACCCTCACTGAAGTGTCAATCTGAAGTGAAACATTCCGGCTTTCGGCTGCCACTCCAGTCCGCCAGCTCTTTTGTTCTCTTTCTGTTTCTCCCTCTCCCGCTCAGTTCCTACCTCTCTTGCTCGCTCTCTCTCTCTCATTCTGTCTCTTTCTTTTATTGTCTCTCTCTTCCTCCTGCCATCTCTTTCAATTCAAATCTTTGACCTAAGAGAATTGAAACCTGTGCAGCACCAAAGCAGCAGAGTATCAAATCAAGGTTTATCTTGACATATTAATCAATTGTCACATTTTAGATGTAAATTACTACTTGTATTAATCAAAACTAGTATGTTCTGCGTTGCGAATGTGTTTCATTGCAACTGCAGTATAAGCCTCATCTCCAACTGTGAGCAGCTCAGATTTTATTCAGTTTAGATTCAGGGAGAAGAGAGAAAATACCATCTACATGAGTGATAAATGTACTGAGCTTCCTGTCAGGGTCAGTGACAGTGCTCATCAACAGGGGGCTATTTGATTCCTCACTGCAAGGGACATAATCATTACAATGTGGACTGCACCTGGTCATCAGCTGCACAGGTATGCACAGACTGACAGGTGACACCATTAACTACCTCTGCTTCTCCTACATGCACTACAGCCTCTGTTGCTATTGTTCCAAATGCCACCCAATGAAATTATTATTTTACCTGGAAATAAGAAAGTACAAAAATATTTCTGGTCTATGCCACTAGTAGGAAATGAACATATTAAAGCTGTCCCTCTGCGCACTTGTGGAAGTGTTGGAGGACAGGTGTACTGGAAAAGCCACCGTGGGACAAATAATAGGGTAAATTCTGCATGCTCTTGGAAAACAGCAGATTGTGCACTCCAGGTTGTGAGTGAGTGGCCCCTAGTGAAGGTCGAATAAAGAAAGATGGAATGGGAGATCGACAGGCAGACTGGTAAAGTGTCAGTGATAAGTAATTGTACTGGACTGTTGTTTTGGAGAGGAAACTAAGCCTCAAGGCTAGATTTCTCAGTCTATCCACATTCCCACATTCACCTATGGTCATGAGCTTCAGGTAGTAAACTCACACTGAACATGAGCATGGAACCCATGTTCAGTTATATCCAATGATGGCTGTATCCTCAATATTTACCAAAAGAGAGGCAGCATTATTTACAACAGTACTTATATTCTACAATGAATGGAAAGTATGAAGACTAAAAGAAATATATTAAACCACAGATGGCTGGAAGATGTAGACAATATGGTTGGTCTAGTCTGCCAGCAAAGTTTCAGTTTCATATTAACTGACCTTCTCAAGAGAACAATTGTAGCCATAACATATGAAATACTCAATTGATTCCAATAATATTACAACTTATGACAGATCTTTTGACAGTGGGCATAAGGCAAATCAACCATGGAGTCACTCAAAGGCGGCCCATGCTTTTTATCCAAGAATCAGATCATTGACCATTCAGGCAATTGCTCAAGCATCATGATTATCTAATACTGCGTGACAAATGACAACCAATATGGCTGAAATTTGGATTTGAGCCAAAGCTGTACAGTGTCTTCCTTGCTTCAGAGATGGCTGAAGTGCTCAGACAGAAGGAGTTCAAAGTAGAGCCACTGCTCATTTGCTTTGAAAGAATGAGGTGGTTTGGGCATCTGATTGGAGTGCTGCTTGGATGTGCTTGGGAAACTAGGCCTTAGGAGAAGAGCCTGACACAGATCCAGAACATTATATATCCATTCTGGCATACAAACATCTTGAGTTTCCCCTGGAAGAGCTGATTGGGAAAAGGGACAACTGGGATACCTTGTTTAGCCTACAGCCACTGCAAGGAATTTAATGGATGGATGGCCACATGCTTACTGTGGCTCACAAATCACAGTTTTATCCAACAGACAGTGCTTGGCCTGACATGAATCTTCACCTAAAGCAGATCCTTGCAGTTAGCCTTGCATATTAGTACCTCTGTCTCCTCTATCAGTCTGTAGAACTGTCAATTAATAGAACAGAAAAGAGCAATTTCATGAGTGGTCTGTTTTGCATTGATTAAATCATCCATCGGGACCAAAAGAGCAGTCATTTACACATGGTACACACCTGTAAATCATCAATGGCAGAGCAAATTGTATTCATTAAAATCAAGTGCCAGTTTTTTTTTGTTTGTTTTTTTTTTGCTCCAAAAAAGAATAGAAATGTAGATGCATGGTCTGAAGTATGCAAATGTTCCACACATTTCACCACACATCTCAGATGGATTACCACATTAGTTGACAATTGTTTTTTTGAGTGAAGTGTCTCAACAACTATTAGACAAATTACCATGAAACTTGGCAAACACATTCATATTCTGCTCAGAATGACTCACTTTGTTTATCCCCTGACTTTTCATGTAGTGCCATTATCATGTCGATATTTTTTATTAGTCCAATGGGTAACTACATATGTTCATTTGCATAGCACCTTTCAAGCGCAGATGTCAAGTGCTTTAATTAAGGACCAAAACAAGCAAATAAAAGACAAAGCAACAGGCTTTGTGTTTAGTGCTGAACTAAGATGGTGAACACAGTAAACACTTGTCCTTCCTAAACATCAGCATGTTAGGCATTGTCATTGCGAGCATGTTAGACTTCAGTTTCTGATGTGTATTCACATTTATACCTATTCTTACCCTGATGTTTGGATATTTTCACTGCAAAGTATCACATAATAGGGAGTATTTGACAGGGAATCTTAATTTTCCTTTAGAACATTTATTTCCAAGTAGCTGTGATCAGTGAGTTGCATTGCCACAACCCAACACAGGTGAAATAAAAGGATGTAACTCTATTTTCCAGAGGCAACACAATTCAAAGTGGATGACCAATGGAAAACAAAGTTTTTTTTTACTTCACTTGTGATTGTGGTTGCACCGGTGTTTCAGATACAAATGTCTGTACGTACACAAACAAAACAACAGATTATTAAGATTGCAGCATTTCACCAGTGCCATAGTTCACCTGTAACACTCAAATCAAAACCAGGCTTGTTTACAATGAAGATATTATATTTAAGGTCAGTGGTCCCCTGCAAAAATGAGAACATAATGAGGTGTATACACAGGTACACATATATACACACACAAGGCAGAGGGCCTGAGTAGACATGGAGATGCAAGCTGTCACTAACACAGGCAGCTACACACTCTTATAATTGGATTTCATTGTGCTTGCTGGAAGATCTTTAGTATATTTCTGCGAATTCTCCTTTTGTCACCTTCTAACAAAAGATCAGCTGCTTGAAGTTCTGCTTGGCTTTATATCATTGTTACACTATATTTTTTACACACACAGGAGCACAGTTTTCTCAAATTCTCCCTGCCTGTCCTTAGTGAAGATTTATATGAAGCCTATGTAGTTGCTTTGGTTTTCTCTCCATAAACCCATAAACTGTTGTAAAGCTGTATAAAACAATGTAGCTGGGTCTTAAGACCTCAGCCATAACAGCTTTTATGTCCTACTAATTTGCTTCTCCAAACATGTTTTGGCATATAAAAAAGTCATTCCTGGATTAAATTCAGTTTTTCCCCTGTTCTTTTTTCTCCTCAGGGTGGGTGTACAAAGGGTGTACAAAGTACAGGATTTGAGTTTGGAAGCCAGGGTTTATGTCCTGCAGTTGGTTCAAAGATTCCATGGAATTCTCAGCCTCTATCAGTGCTATGAGAGTAATGTTTGATGAGTATGGTCCCCATTTTGTTTGTATGTTTTGTGTGTAAATAAAGACGTGCATGTTCTTAAGAGGTACAAATTCCTGCTGGCAGTTAGATGCTCCTCTACTGATTGACTGGTGGTAACATAGCAAAAAAGACAGCCATGTCAGCAAAATGTAAAAAAAGAAGAGTACTACCAAGCAAACATAGATGTCGATGCAGGTTTCAAATAATTGAAAATGCTTTATGATTGTTAGACCCTCAAGGACACACACAATGTGCTTTAATGAGAATGAAACACTGAATGTAGATTGTTTACCAGACTCCACAGGGAACTTTTACAGCTGATGAAAGATGGTGTTTTTGGTCAAATATTGAAAAGGCTGAAGAATCATGTCTTGTGTTTGAAGTGAGTATTGGTTTATTCAATATTTAACAATCATTCAATAACCTAAACAAAGTGAAATACCTAAACATAACCATGAATCTTCTGTATGGTTTGAGTTACCACAAGAGCATACTGTAGGAGAACAAATAAAATACATTAGTAGTGAACATTAAACAGATGCATCCAGTATGGATATTTTGCTTTAGCAATGAACAGATACGTTCTATAAAGTTTTGTGGCATGCTGATGACAAAACACACACACACAAAAACAAAACAAAAAAACACGAGAAACTTAATTCAGACAGCAGCATTACATTTCCTACAATGCCTATTTGCTAGTGCAAATACATTGTATATGAATTATATGTAAAACTGTTAATGATACCTCCACAGGCAGTTGTCCAGGACTCCTCATGAGAATGCTGAACTAACTCAACTGGATGCAGCAATTCTACCCTTAGTTTCTTCTAGATATCTAACCTTTTCCCCTAAGAGTAAACCAACACACTCTGAGAATACTTAAATCTGCATGGTTAAATGTTGATTGGTTTGGATTATAAAATCCACCACTATAACACTGTAATTGATAGTAATCCACTCGTCACTCTTTTCATAACAACAACAAACATTCCTGCCTCTCATTGTGAGTGGCCAGGAGGTGTGAAAGTAGGCTGGGTTTGAACTTTTGTTCACCTTTGTTTTTGTTTTACTCCCTTGAACTCCTTTACTTGAGGCAGTAACTGGCTCCCAAAATAAAGGGGCCATTACAGCATTTTTCAGCAAGGCACTTGTGAACAAGAAAGATATTGTTATTATGTCATAATGTCATCTAAGAATAGCTTCTGCTACTAATATTAATGCTGCTGCTGCCATTTCAACTGCCCACACATGCACACATAAAACCAGGGTCATCAACCAGTATTTGTTCTGTCCTTCACTTCCTTTGGGCTTTTTTTTTTTTTTTTTCTTATCGTCAGTTTCTATCTCTGTTGTTTTGAATCTGACTAAATCCATGGCTGCACAGATCCTGGACTGCACAGCCCCCATTTGTTCTGCTTTTGTTTACAAGCCTTATGTTCCTGTTGCAGTGCCTTCCCTAGGGCTTCATGCAGCTGTATGCTAGATTGATAGTGCAACATGTCTTCGTGGGAAAGAAAACTTTTCTCA